>NC_051851.1:162391761-162693297 GCF_905115235.1 Hermetia illucens
ATTTTTACAGAACACAGCGGATATAGTACAGGAGGTGTTAACAATGGGGCAGTATACCCGAAGACCTGAAAGCACTATCCTCTTCCCGAAAATTCCAAGGGAAGAAGAGGACTCTATGCAATATACTCAATACGGTGATAATCCTTAGAAATTAAGCTAGAGAAATGTGTAAGCCAGAAGAAAATTAACCGGCGGTCAAGCCGATGGTACAGTTCAAGCAAGTCTCTCAAACCAAAAAACTATGATTTGGGAGAACTACTGTTAGAAGATAATTTAGCTAAAGGACACTTACAAACCAGGCTCTTGGATCAGCAACCTAACACTAGAATTATACTGTCAGAGGCGATTGCCCAGCACTTCGATTGCAGTGTCACCATTTTGGAACGATATAAGGACGACTGCTCAATTTGAATAACCATTTGTAGCGCATTTCCTGACCAATATCCGGAAGGACTTAAATGGACTGCCAGAAGAGCAGGAATGTTCCCTGACCTGACAAGGCCTTTTGGGACCAGATGAGAGAGTAGATATGAGACAAGCAGTTCGATGAAAAGGGAGGTAGTGAAGACAAATGACTGTATACCACCAGAAAGTTTAGGTCCATGTTAGCAGGTTGCCGGTAAGTTTTCGAAAAATAATCTGAATAATATTGAAGTGTCATTACCTCAGAACGTGGGGTGGACATATTCAAAATATATATAGTAATAAAGAGAAACGACAACTACTGCGGTGGTTACAATAATAGCTTCAGAATCTTGACCTGATATCCCAGATTCGAATACCAGGTTTGATCGTGGATATTTAGGATTGTCTAGAGGAGACCATACAATACCAGGCTTAAATGATGGGACTATGGTTCTCCTTTTCATAAAAAATACATCTGTTGAAAATAAAGTGGTCCATAAAAGTTCTCTGAGGGTACCTCTAGTCTAGGGAAAACAGGTACAAAGAAAACTGAAGAAGAAGAATAGAGGATGACAGATGGCAAATAAGATAATAGGAAAAGGTGTATACCTTAAATGATGTGTTGGAAACCTCCGTGTTAGGCCGTCCACGTGAAATGGAACCAAGGATTCCTAGCCAACTTCTGAGAAGCAGAATGTACACCGAGAGACAACTATCCATGAATTGAGGCGAGTCCCTTATAAGGCTAAGGGGCCCTAGAGGAAGTAGAAAACTAAACTGGTCAACTTGGTGACCAGACTTGAGCTTTAATGAAGTTTCGAATAACTGAGGCAAAAGTTAAATCAACAAAGCGACTGATTCACGAGCTACAAAGGACATGGGAACCGTTCACACAAGGATGTAGATGTTTCAATAAGAAATGCCAAAACTATGGTTCCCACAGCTAAAGAGTTGATAAAACAAGGGAATCAGAGTCGATATACATTGGCATCGCTGGTATTTTGTGTTCTTGAAATGGCAATTATTCACCACTTTGACATGTAGTATGCATCACCTGAGTGAGCTTTCAGTCGAGTTTGAGGTCTAAGACAGAGGGAAGCATCAACGTATCCTGCTGTTTATATT
Source organism: Hermetia illucens (assembly GCF_905115235.1). Lineage (NCBI taxonomy): Eukaryota > Metazoa > Arthropoda > Insecta > Diptera > Stratiomyidae > Hermetia > Hermetia illucens. The sequence goes on from NC_051851.1 coordinate 162,393,292, forward strand.
TCTTCCACTTATGGTTGATGAATTGCGAAATGATTTTATTTTTGGGTGGAGGAAGCCACTCAGTAGAAAACTGACGGAAACAATTAGCAAGAAATTGCCTCCCACTTTTGATTTCATGGAACCCCCATTTTGGTCACCCATTTTTCAAAAAAGAATCGATTGACGGTTTCGGTTGCGCTGCTACCAGGATAGAGGTAAGGAGGCATCGAATGAATTGGTTCTACCGTAGATGAAGGCGTTTCTTACTACTTTTTTGAATTACCAGCGCTATCTTCTCTCTTCAATAAATTGTTATTGCTGTCGTCGATCAAATTGTTGGCAGGCTTGGTCGAGAAGTGATCAATGCTGACCACTGGCGGAGCATTTCGTTTAGTCTAAAAATCCCGCCCTTTTGGAAAGATAGTAACCTCAACATCTTAACATCACGATGGAGCTCTTCCGCCCCAACATTTTCTGTGTTACACTGAAGATAAACATTGAGTGACTTTCCATATAACTCTAAACCTCCAAATTTTAGTCTGTTCGTGCTTAAGGTATCGAAGTTGTCTGTCCTGAGACAATTTCAAATGAAGATGGAAGCTGACCATCTCTCTGGGGAATTGCCACAGATGTAGAACATGATCACGAATTGGTAGTGAAGGCAAGTAACCCAGGTTAATGCTCTTCTCCCCACTAAAGCTTTTCAATTACATCTCAAGGATCTAACCAATTTCTACTTTCCCACCTGCATAGACCTGTCTGTTGAAAGCACCGGGATCACGGAAAAAAAAACAGACGAAGTCGATGAGGTTTGTTTGATAGCATTCAAATTACCATTTAAAAGTGCCGACAATTTTTAGTAGTCCAGTTAGAATTGAGAATTCTCTCCAGTTGCTTTTCTCTACGTGTTTTCGTGACGCAAAAAGACATATGAGCTGATAAGGCTAAAGAAAGGGCGTTTTATAGAAGGACAATCTTAAGTAGCAAGAGATCTGCCCACTTAAAATAGCATGAGTCGCCAGTCGCACATAGAAAAGTGCATTCAGTTCCTATCTAATTCACACAAAATAATACTTTTTGATGCGTAAAGTTACTCTTCTGTTGACAGTGCCCTTCCACTTCCACTTCTTCTTCTTAAAGGTTTCCACCGCTGAACTCTCGTAAGATTTTGGCTAATTTCCTGTACTGACACTCAAACTAGATTTCTACCTCTAAGAAAGGCGGACTTAAAAATCCTAGTAAAGCTAGGGAACACTGCTTCCTCAACTTTTACTCGGTACGACTATCTGTAGCCAATGCGAAGAAGAGGACAAAGCCGCCCTGCGCTTTATATGCAGCCGCCCAGCATGTTTTCTTCAACGAACCCACTGCTTTAGGAAGACCTCCTTAGATTTGAAAAAAGTTGCATACGTCAAAGATCGAGAACCATTTTAATAGGCTAATATATAAGGCCTGAGTGCTTGGAGTTGCGGTTCCTCCAGTTCCCTGACCTAATGGAAATAAGACTCGATAATGGTCAACTTGATTCCTAGAATATAAAGTGATACTAGACTTCATAGTATGTAGTATATAAATTCGTACAGATATGCTAATGAACTCAACATGATGTGAAGTAAAACCTACAAGTCTATACGCAGCGAACAGAGCAGTATTGATATTGGTGCCACCAGGTCATAGCTTTAGATTCCCAGGTCCTAGCTTTCGACCGCTAGGTCACATCCTTAGCGCATCTTGAGACTCAATCATTCGACCCTGATGAGAGGTTCTAAACTCTGTTCTGGTCCCTTGGCAGGATGGACTTCCTGTGACAGTTGGGCTCTAGGATCGTGATTGAAACTTAGATGTTTTTTTCTCCACTACAATCGATCCCAGGAATTCGCTCCCGTGCTTGACTTTCTTCTTGTGACTGTTATTGTGAATAACAAGAACATGAATTCAATTTTTGAATATGTTTGCCAAGTTATGCACTAGCGTTGGTCACTCCTGTAAAACCGATCTACAAGGGTGTTCAAAGGGTTTCAACCCCTCATTATCGAGGACTGCAGGTAATTGAAAGAAGAGAATTATTAAAGGAAATCAAAACAGAAGTCTTCAAGGCTAAAACTCGGCTAAACGACCCATCTGACACCCAAATAGGAAACTAATACCCCAGTTTAAGGTCGGACCAAAAATATGCTACTGGCATTCCTGCATAATGAAACCAAACCGGTAAGTCAAGGGAAGCCTGACTTGGCTTAAAATCATCTAGTTATCATCGCTATGTCACATAAACTGTACAATTTATAAGGTGGGTGTGCAAACCGGGACCCAGCCCACATTCTCTTCATTGTGATCGAATTATGGCACTGGCATGTGTAAACAATATACCACGCTATTAAATGTCGAGCATGCATCAACGAAAATTAAAATTCCATCCTTTAAAAAAAAAAGAAGAATAGTCAAGGCCGCGATATCGACTGCTCGATATTTTTATCATTTCAAGGCAACAGAAAAAAAAAGACCCCAGCGTTTTACACTAGATTTTGTATGTTTTCCTTGTACAGGATTCGAAAATGCATTACTAGGAAAACCATAAAGTTTCTAATGGAACTCCTGCGATCCCAAAACACCCTGGGAACTCCGGCTCCCACACCTACACCCATAAAAAATTATGCAATTCTCTCGGAATAATTACAGGTTTTTTTCTCCTGCCTTGGATCATAAATACTAACCCATCAATCTCTTTAAAAGTGTTTTTAACTTCATGTCATTAAATCAATTTCATTTTCAATTATGCAGCTACCATCAGAAACCTACATACTTCCTCGCACGGATAATGTTTGGTCTGTGGTGCTGGTGTTCATTGTGGCGCAAACAGTTGATGGTATTGCGCTTGATGCTGGTAACCTGCTAACGACGAGATGACAATCAGGTTTCGAAACGATGATAGTGCACTATACAGAAAAACAGCATTTCATTAATCAAATCACGGAAAAAAAAAGAATGTTGAAAATATTGCACTTCAAATACAGGAAAATTGAATTTTAATTGGTTTTTGGATATAAAACAAATGGAAGCGAGGTTAGGCTCCTGAAGTAGTTGGTGAAAGAGAGAAAAAGTTTGTTGGTTTTGATGGGAATTGATGTGACAAATTATATAAATAGAATTAATCGAGTAATGGAAAAAAAGAGTACTCTATGTAGAGATTCGTTTTGCTAAGGGTTCTTGTGGAAAATCTTAAGGGGGAGGTTTGAAAATAGAGGGAAATTTCAAGGTTTCGTCTACACTATTGGTTTGGCAAGTCTCCATGGAAATTGGTTCAGTGAGAATGTTATATGAGAAGTTGGCTTCGAAATCCCGCCTTCGTCCCCGGGTTCGATCCCGGCGACTGTCATGGAGGCCACTGTCATGAAGGGGGTAAAATAGTGTTAGATTCTTCAAAATACACGGCGGCCATATATGAAGATCATCACAATGCTGACACCGCGGTCGATCACCAAATAAATAATAATAAAAGAGTGTGCAGCACGAGAAGAGAACAGGAAAACTCATACAGAACACTTCTACGAGTCACGAGAAATGCTTCCAGTTTGTCCGCCGGTTGCAGGGGGCCTAAGACATATCAAAAGCCAAGTTGCAGAGTTATACGCGGTCAAACAGAAGGCCTTCTCCACAAATTCTCCCCGACGTAATTCTGTCTTTCGATCCGTCCTCAGAATACGTGATGGTATGACCACCACAAACCTCGGCTTTTGACGTGATTTTCCTTGAAGTTTTATAATATCAGGCATCTTTCCGACATTAAGCCTGCTAAGGGCATTTAACGGGATCTCGTTGGCTGAAGAAGACATACCAAAAACTGTCATCACAACACAATTCGTCCTTTATGAGCTCGTTGATAACATGCGGTCTACGGAATGCACCACTTACCACTTCCAACGATTTAAGCAACATGGAGTGGTAGTGAACCAGCAAGAGATCAGTTTTTTAGGATACCTAGTCTCAGAGGAACACGTCCAACGTCCAACCAAGGTCAAAGCGATCCAGTCATACTTACAACCAGCCAACGTGAAACAAAAAATTCCTGGATATGCCAATTTTTTACAGAAGCTTCATACCTGGAGTACCAGGAATACAGACATCACTGAAGGAAATTCTTCGCGGCAAAATTAAAGAGAATTCATCAATCAGAGACCTGGACTCAGTGCAAGTTCTAAAGTTTGCAAAGCGACCCTGGAACCAGTAATACCCGCCTGCACGCTGCTCCCCATCTCCAGCGATGCGCAATTGCATGATTCCTCCAATAACCGATCACCGGTAGCCGGAACCCATTACGTGTCTTCTCAAGGAAGCTCGATCCGTTATATTGTTGAAGCAAAGGAATATGTGTCCGGATAGCTGAGTGGTTAGAGCGCAAGGCTGTCGTACGGAAGGTCGCGGTTCAAATCTCACTGGTGGCAGTGGAATTTGTATCGTGATTTGACGTCGGATACCAGTCGACTCAGCTGTGAATGAGTACCTGAGTCAAATCAAGGTAATAATCTCGGGCGAGCGCAATGCTGACCACATTGCCTCCTAGTGTACCGTTACGGTCTTGAATGAAGTGCTCTAACACACTTCAAGGCCCTGATCCAACATGGATTGTTGCGCCAACGATTATTATTATTAAAGGAATATTGAGAAGTTAGAATCAGTAATTGATTATCCAAAGCTTGAAGCATCCTAGTCCGATACGAAGAGCTCCAAATGCTGCAACAGGCAGACTCAGTGCTTCGGCAAGAAGAATTCCAGACTTCCGAGGCCAACTGCAAGATGTGATGTGACACAAATACAAGTAGCCATTACCGAATGTTACAGGTGTCCAGACTATTGGAACACACCTTAAACCTGCTAAAAATTGGTTACAAGTGAAGACTTGCAAGGAAAAAGAGAGTTATGACCTCTGCAGTTATCGTGGCGCGTTTAATAAGAGCGTGCATATACTGTTGACTTTAGGCGGTGTCCGGTCTTCAGGACGGAACTGAAAAGGGCTAAGATAACAAGTAATCATGCTTGCGCAGCTCGCTGTAAAAGTAAAAGCTGATCTAGTGCTAATTAATGGACAGTGCCGAAAGAAGAACCTCATGGCATATCAACTTATCAGCTACCGCATCCAGCTGCGTTCGGGATGGCACCCAACTTCGGGTTCCGCCCCAGAGCCAAAGGGATAGTTAGAGTACCAGAAGTACGGGTACTACTCAACGAGATTTATCACGGTAAAATCAAAGGAAGTTGACCAATCAACTGAACCTGCAAATCCATCGCAGCTATGGAATAGGTAATACCGCTTGAGCATCTGAAACTTGACGCACTTCTGGCCGTCTTCCAGAATGCATCTGACTACACCGTTGTAATCGTCCTTCAATAATGGGCGAACTGCAGCCATTGGATTTCTTCTCAACGGAGTTCGATGGAACCTAACTTAGCGGTAGAACACTTTTTTTGTTAGAGCGAGGGAGTTCACGATTTTTATGGATCGCAGGATGCGGCAAATGCGATCATCTTGGTTACAAAGCGAAGATTTCACGAAAAGGAGAGTTACGTTTTCTGCCGAAATCGTGACGCATCTGATGAGAGTGTTGCACATACTTGAAAGGACTACATAACATAACATAACATGATCTGCATAGCAAATTGCCGAATTGCTGCTCACGAGTTCCTAGGGAGTCCACTACGGAAGTAGAGGCTGATCTAGTGCTAATCAGCGGAGACTACTGCAAAAAGAACTCAGCTTCATACCATCTCAACTTATCAGATACCATCGGATACCGTACTGCCATCTGAATTAGGGAACACACCCGACTTCAGGTTCAGACAAAAGGCCAAGGAGATGACTATCTTTGGATTCGGCGTTTAGAGAGAGCGTTTTTTAGCGTTTAACACCGAATGAGACGATGCCGAACTTTCGTCACAAGCTTGGTGCTTTGGATGATGCTCTGGTTGAGGGTGACTTTGATGGCAACGTACTTGAATGAGGCATGCCTCACGAGAGGCAAACAAATCCTGAAAATGGCGGCGACAACAGGGTTCGTAATTTAAAACATCGGATCCAGCGCGAAGGAAGCATTCCGACATAGCCTTCGCGTCGGGATCATTAGTGTGGTGAGTTCTGCAGATATGCTAGGCACGCTAAAAAATGGGTGTCAAATTTGCTCTTATCTGAAAGATCCTTCCCTCCTCTATGAGACGCTTGAAGGTCAGAGAAGGATGGAGATCACATCAGGAGTAGTACAGGGAACCATACTAGGGCGGAATTTCTGGAAAGCTCCCCACCATAGCCTGCTAAAACTCAGCATTCCAGAATAATCACGCCCGGTCGGTTCTGTAAATGGATATAGCGGAACTTCTTACTTGGTAAGCGAATGAATACACTAAAAAAAATTTCACTACCCTGTTTTCGATGGTGAAAAACAAACACTCCATTCGAAAATGAACTTTGTTGAACAAATCAAAGCAGGGAGGTTCGGCAAGGAGACATTTATAAGCGTTTTGTACAAGTACGAAGACGATGAAATTTACGATGATGATTGCGGAAGTGATCTCTGTCGCTCTTCTTGTTAAGGAACGCAAAAGTAATTACAAGCGCAAACAAAGGGGACGACTCAACAGAGTTGGTTGCTCGTGAGAAAAAACTGATTACGCTTGGGAAAATGAGCCAAATGATAGATTGACTGCATGCCTCATCGCCAACTTAGACCCTTACTTAAACCGCAAACATGGTGACATTGATTATCTCCTTATCGAGGTTCTACGGTGACGTAGAAGTCTTTTCAGTCTTACCTTCACAAGATTGGGAAGACACGATCCCGATCCGAAATGTCGGATTTTTCAATGAAGTGAAGTTAGTTATGATTTTAATGTTTAAAACTGCCGTAAGGTGACTCTGGTGGTATGGGATAATTGAGTATAAATAGTCGTTCGTTCGATCAAGGAGTCATTTCAGTTTCAATCGTCATTGAAGTTCCAAGTAAAACTCAAAGAAAAAAGCATGGAAGGGAGTCAAAAACGTCTACTTTTTCTATATGAATTTAAACTTGGTCACAACGCAGCGGAGGCAACCAGAAACATTTGCAGAGCATTTGGAGCTGACGCAGCAAACGAACGAACGACACAGCGGTGGTTCGAAAAATTCCGATCAGGCGACATGACCCTCCAAAGTGAACCTCGTGGACACTCAGGACCATCGATCGACAACGACGAGTTGCGTTTGATAGTGGAATCTGATCCCCGATCATCGATTCGTGACATTGCAGAGAAAATAGGCGTACACTATTCGACAGTATATCGGCACTTACAACAGCTTGGAAAGGTGAAGAAGCTTGATAAGTGGGTTCCGCATGAACTCAACGAGCAAAACATGGCGCTGCGAATGGAAATATCCAGTTCTCTACTCAACCGCAACAGGAACAATCCCTTTTTGCGCAGAATAGTGACATGCGATGAAAAGTGGATATTGTACGACAACCGTCGCAGATCAGCGCAATGGCTAGATGCCGATCAGCCTCCACAACACATGCCAAAACCGAGCCTTCACCCGAAGAAGGTAATGGTAACTGTTTGGTGGTCTGCATCTGGAATTATTCATTATTCGTTTTTGGAGCGTGGTGAAACAATTAATGCAGAGAAATTACGTGTTCAGCGGCCTAGATTGGTCAACAGAGATGGAGTGATACTGCTCCATGATAACGCCCGACCTCATGTTTCCAGAATGACGGTCCAAAAATTAAATGAATTACGATATGAGACTCTTCCTCATCCACCATATTCACCCGACCTCTCGCCAACCGACTACCACTTTTTTAAGCATTTGGATCACTTTTTGGCGGGGAAACAATTCAGCAATGAAGTAGCTGTCAAAATTGCCTTTGAAGAATTTCTTAGCTCTAGAAACCCAGACTTTTACGAAACTGGAATAAATGCCCTTGTATCTCGTTGGGAGAAGTGCATTGAAGCTGCTGGTTCTTATTTTGACTAATAAAATTAATTTTCATAAAAGTTATAGTTTTTTGAAATTTTACTCAAATATCCGACATTTCATTTGCAACAACCTAATAGAACCGTGATGCACACTACGTTCGATTTCTTTTTCTCGCGAAGAAAATTAACCTCGACCAATGGAGGAACTGAATGTTGGCGGTTCTTTGAACCAATAAATTCACTTCTTCCTCTCGTCCCCCCGTTGGCGAAAGGAATTCCCTGATTCGAGTGTTATCTAAATCGGGAGAGCTGGCCTAACATAATGTGTCAAATGGTTACAGGATACTTCTCTGATCTCCAGGAGGTGTTAAGTTCGTTTTCCAACGGTTTACTTTTGTGGAAATCCAAGACGATGGAAGCATGTGAATTTGAGCCTTATCAAATCTTGCCTGACCTTAATAGATTGATCCTCATCTTGGCCAGAGGTAACATCGCCATCAAAGGGTCATCACAGTCGAAAGAGCCTTTCTTTGTGAGTTTCCAGATTTAGCACATCACTTCGGATTAAGTAAAATAAAAAAAAATAGAAATGGGCAAAACATCACGAGGCGATATAACATCACATCACTCTTCAAATTCAAAGTAATATCACAAGCAACACCCTGCGTTACCATACCTGCCGTACATGTGGTGCTGTATCATCAGCACCACATATTACTTTCATCAGGGGATATTACCAAACAAAACTAGAAATTTGGCCTAGATTTCCCAGATACTTAGTGTAAAATGTACAGCACCGTCGAGTAGGTAATGAATGAAGGATGAACTTTCATGCAAGATAAGAGAAACACAAAATTCACATATGCTTTAGATGTTTTCACACGCAAAGAACAGGGAATCATGATTCTTTCGAACGGACAGCAGATTGCAAACGATACTCAGCATTGGCTCTTCGCAAACGCCTTCGCCACTTTCATGGAGAAGAATGGTGTGATGTATCGAATGATACATTACAGTATATTAATCATAAGAGTAATATAATCACTTCTTTACTGAAAGGTTATGGGGTGATGTTAAGTAATGTTGTGATGCTCGGACATGTTGTGATGTTAATTGGTTTTTGAATTGCGTTCTGTGATGGTAATGTGATATTACACTTTAAGGTGATATCGGTTTCGTGATATTATATATATCACTTACCCATCTGCACAGATTAGGTAAGGCAGTTTGAATTGGAGTTGTTCCAAGAACTAAGCAACTTGAGCGACGCAACCCACATCAAGACTACAGCGTACCATCCTCCAGTTAATGGTATGATCTAGATGGACGGAAGCATTACATGATATGCCACTCGTCTTTCGGACAGCTTGGAAAGAAGGTCTTGACGTAACCACTGCCGAGGCAGCGTACAATCAACCACCACACCTCCCAAGCGAATTCTTCGAAAATAATGAGCAAGTATTCACGTCAAACTTCATCAACGAGTTAAGGCAGTTTTTTTCAAATATTACGCACAGCAGTGAAACCTGGCCATAATGGATTTTGGCGAAAATGGGTTCTGGTGACAGTAAATTCTGGCGACAACAGGCTATGCCCTACTTCGTTACAGAAGTCCGATGAAACTATTCCAATAACCTTATCAGCGTACATATTGAGTGATCAGCAGAACGGACAATTTTTTTTTCAAGTGGAAATTACTGGATGTGCCTTAAGGGTATCCACCGATGGATGGCCGACAACATCAAAGGAACACTTGGATAGTGCCCGTCTTGCGGGAGACATCAAGAGGGGGTATGTCAAGGTATTTTCGAGAAGCTACAGTGACGAACTCAATGGAATTTGAGAGGCAGATCGATATGAGAATCTAATCTAATCAGCAGTTCACCAATAATAACACCACAAATTTATTACCAGATGATGGTTGCATCACAACTAAATTAGGTTATATATTGAACTTGAGCCAGGATCACAACAATGACGACGGTCAGCCAACAAGTCGAAGAGGGGCTGAAAAAGAATGGTCCGTACACAATGGATGGAGGACTCAGGACCACTCAATCCTCTAACAAAGATAACCTAGATTTGAAGAGAACTCATCAGCACGTGACCCCTGATATTATTCATAATTTCACAAATCCCTCACGATAATCTCTCTCAAGCTTTCCCTTTTTGCAAAATTTATGTAGTCATAAACATCACAAACATGCGCCAAAATATTTACGAGCTCGTTTCCTCAAAAGCTGCATAATACACGCTGTTTTCATGCCGAACGTACGAGAAACATTCAACCAAAAGATAAATAATGCATTTCACTACATTTACTGGTGAATATCGACAAAACACAAAAGTTTGTTTTGCGTTGAAAATGAAATATCATTCGAATATCATTTTTTGTGTTGTAACAATTCATTCCAGATGCAGAGATACTATTATCGCCACAAACGAGATAACATTTTCGGGGAAACATCATGTAGAAAAAAAAACAACTGAGATTGAATTAAAAGCGCTCTGTAATTCGACATTTTTGACCCATCGAAAGACAAGTGTTCCCACTTGGAGCTGAAAAAAATCTGATTTTGGCAATCGTGGCTTAGCCTTGTACGATGTTCAGGAAATTTATAGGAAGGCTCATGATGATTGCGTAATAAAAAATTGCAATGATTTTAGTTTCGCAAAAACATTTATCGAAAAATATTGACCGCGGCTCAACAACCAGGTAAGATACTTCAAAAAAACATTTGGTAGTTGCACTCTATCAAATGCCTGTTTTCTCCGCATGAGCTGCAATTATATCATACGTGCGCTAGGAAAGGTTCACTTCCCTCTCAACCTTCACTCCACAATCTTTAATCGTCGAAATTGGGAGTAATTTTACTAAGATTAGGTTGTGTTTTTATCTGGTTTTGACTTTTTTGGGCGGTGTTGTAATAAGATCAAGGACAAACACCACAGACACAAAAACTACCAAAATTTTGAAGAAAGAGGGTCCATCACTGCGCCACACTTTGGGCATACCATGCATGTGCATACGTAGCTGGTTGGCCGGTTGGTTGGTCAGCAAGTTGTTGATCGATGAATTGGGCTAGGTCACCACTATTGCTGGTGGGTTGCTGGTCGACGCCGATATACCACACCACGCATGGTATCGATTTGAGATGATGTCAAGGTTATAACCAGCACTGGTGGCTATTGGTGAAAGTGAAATTGGTCAAAATGTTATTGTTGATGTATGCATTTACGAATTAGGAATGCGGATAGTTATAATGCGATAAGTCGAAAGAGCTAGGCGGCTAGGTTGAGTGGTGTGATGCAATTTCTTGGAGGCAGGACACAAAAAATTGTTATCGGGCCTAGAATTAATTCAGGTTGAATTTTGTTTTCAGTGACGCCAAATGCCAACGATAAATATTTGATGAGGAAAATTTGCATGATTTCTGAAGTGTTTTGGAGCGTGTTTTTCGACCCCCGGGGGCAAATTACCTTGCCTTAACGATTCTCATCATAATGGACCCTACAAACAGCCCCGAGACTTTAATGAATAATAAACCTTCCAAATAATTTTCACTTACACAAATAACATCGCAAATGATATTTGATTTTATGTAAAGTGTATCCAATCTAAAAGGGACTTATCAATGTCTTCCCTGCCCTAGAGATCATTTCCCTTCCGAGCTCATTCCACATTCTCTGAAGCTATTAAACTGTAAAATCTATAAATCCCATCATATCCTTCCACGAAATCATAATAATAATAAAAGCGGATATTATATAGCTTTTGGTTCACTATAGGAGCTGAATACACACGACGGGTTCATAGCATCCTCGCAACCCACATTTCAGCTTCCTTCTCTCGTTGCTTCTGTTATTTACTGCGTCCTATCCAATTCTCCTTGGATTTCTTCTCTTCTTTATCTTATCATGCATATCTCCACAGTCTCATAATATTCTAATTTACCTTGAACTCTACTCTTGTCCCGAATGCTTCTTGTTCGCATCGCCATCGCCATTGACACCTTTATTGTATTCATCTTTTAACTCGGGGTCTTTTTTTCTGCTTTGCCAGCAAGCTCCTTTCCTACCTGAAAATTTTCCGAGCCAGGATCTTTTGGTGCATACCTTTCACCTCATTAAGAAGTAAAATTTCACTTTGAAATTACCTTTCTCCAGTCCTTAGGATGTAAATGTTTTTGGCGAAGATTGGAATGGGCTTAGAGGCTGACAAAATGAGTAAAGGAGATAAGTTCTGGTTCAGAGGAAACACAGAGTGAGAACGAAGAGGAATATGATGTTATTATCAAAGAAGGTATATCACCTTCCTGGAATTTTCTAGGCTGAATTTCTCACTCCTTTTGGATTTCATTTTTAAAAGCCCACTATGCAGAGTCATTTTGTTTGATTTATTCTTGCGTTAGAGGTTTTCAAGCGGCTTCGTTTTTCCCCTTTTTCATCACGGAAAAGGATATGACGGTTTGAACAAATATAGTGCAAAAAACGTAGGCAATATACGGTAAAAAGTTAATCTTGAATGTTTGTTTTTTAGTGAAATGGGAAAGGGGTTTCATATTAAAATTTGAGAGAAATATTCAGGATGAATTTCCACTTTTAAATGTTCAAAGGAAAATTACGTTCAACTTGAGCGAAAAACTATAATAATTCAGTCATTTGGTTTTCACTTTTTTCTCTCTAGATATTTCGGGACGTTTTTCATAGAATTAAGAGAAACAAGGACGAACACCCGCAATCAACATTCTAATTGAGGTAAAATATCAAAACAGCTATTCAAGGAAAACAGAACAAGAAAAGGAAAATGGTTCAAAATAAGGATCTAAAGCAACAACCATGAGAAATGTAAGACGTCCTTCTCATCAGCATTAAGTCACGGATTCACTAGAATTCTGACAGAAGGAATTGAACAGGAATGTTTAAGGTATGAGTTTCAGTCCCAACTCACCGAAACCTTGAGCGAATTGGACAGGCATTACCTACGGATAGCAACGATAAATAGTAATTCCACTAGTGATAGACTGCCACCGGAGATGAGAAGCAATGTGGAAGCCAAGTTGTCTGAGATAGTCATTGAGTATATACTTGACAGTGCGTTAGACCAAGAAAGACCCATATCATGTTCTGTCTTTCTTAGTTAGCCCGTGAGTACCAGATTTTAGTCTGCAAAAACCACTTTTTCTGGGTTTTTGGCAACTCGTGTGTTGTTAAGGTCAGCAACTCCTAAGAGACCCCAACGTTCATACTAACCCATATCACAAGATTCCTTAAAGACCTGTTGGTAAAATTTGACAGCAAAAGGTCCACACTGATAAGACTAGCCCATCCAAAGTTCGATCTTTACAACCCTGCGATACCTATGGGTGACTGGATGATGTTAAAGGAGGGAGAGGCTCAAAAGAGCAGTCTGCCTATCCCAACTCCTTATTAAAGGAGCGTACCTAGAGGTGCTGGAAAAGCGGACCAGAAATTACGGCTGGAAACAAGGAACGCTAAAATCCAAATCTTCCGATCCTCGAAATCAAATAACCATCGAGATCCAATTGAAATGCTGAAGAAAATAAAAATTGGTGCGAAACCAATGCTGAGAGTAGTACAAACTACTATTTCACAGCATTCCGAGTTTGCCTCATCTGACCTGCTAGTTTTCCTCAACTTGGTAGATATTGATGTCGCTTTAATACAGGAGGATCCGATTGAAGAAGTTATGAAGGAGAAAGGACTCCACCAAGAGAATACCGCCCAGAAAATGCATATCGGAAGAACCCTAGAGCCTGTATCCTCGCCAGAAAGAGCTTATATGATTTTTTGTATTTTGTTCTAAATTCCAGCGATTTAACTAGGGTTAAACTAGAATCGATGGCAGCAAAGAACATATACATGTGACAGCTTACGACCAACAGCCCCACAACCCTTTGATTTCAAACTTGAAGAAATTAGGTGGGGAGAGGGGGGGGGGCTATTAGACCTAAATTTCCTCTCTTATCAGACAAACAAACGAGAGTCTAAGCTTGGGTCTTTTTAAAAGGCATTTGAAGCCGCCTGTTCAAAAGGCTCTAGCCAAAATTAAGTAGTTTGAACGGTGTTTCACGCATTGCATGGTATCTACGCTAAGAGCTAAGGTAACTCAATAAAATCTGAGAGGCAGGAATTTTTTGCAAGGGGACACCCTAGACAGCCACCCATTTCTCCGGTACTCTGGTTTATGGCTGGAATCTTAAGGAAGCTCGAAGAAGCCAAAGTGAAGCAGGAAGCATGCACTGATAATGCCCTTCCAACTACAGCTGTGTAGTTCGTTCGATCGTAGCTTATTATATTGGCTACTGGCCTACGATGAACAGAAAAAATAGGGCCAACTTTCCATCCAAGGCGTTGCAGTCAGACGATCTCAACATACTCTTGCGCCTTCCTCCATTCAACCTACATATCAAATACATTGCATCGTACAGTACTGCCAGGCTTAGTAAATCAAGATGTTGGGCGTTGAGGTCCTACGACAATAGCAATTTCCTGCTCTTGCTACCAAAGGGAATTCAGAAATCTAAAACTAACTACGCTTCACGTAGACTAGGCTTGACGAGATTCTCAAATAAGCTGAGGTGAAGCAGTGACTTGTAAAATTATGACAACACATTTTGCCGCCGACAGATCAAAAATAGGCTATGAAGTCCAAGTGAAAGCTTTCTGGGATAGCCACAAGATATCAGAATTGAACAACCTCCTAGGTTACGCCAGCATCTTCCAACATATCAGAATTGAACAGCCTCCTAGGATATGCCAGCGTCTTCCAAGCGAAGATACTGGCGATTGGGGAAGCTCGCCACAGGTAAGGTATAAACAAACTCTTACGCGAAATCTAGCTTCTTTGAGTGAAAACCAAGCTGCCATCAGGGTCGGCGGTGACATCTTACAAGCAGTTGAGTTAGTGCAGGGATGAACTCAACAATCTGGAAGATTCGCTCAAACTCTCACCCTGAATTCGCAGATGGACGAATGTAGAGGGCAATGAACGAACCGACAATCTAACCAGAGAAGATTCTACTATCGACTGCATCCCAGTAAGGGCAGTCTTCATACCACTAGGTATAGTGAGGAGCGAAATCTACTCGTACTACTTGTCAGTTGCTGACTCTGAATGGCACATGGTCACTATTTGTGGGCAAATCGAGGAAGAATTGTTGCTTCTGCGACAAGGCCTAGCCACCGATGCTCATTAGTCAGACATATGCGAACTTTATGAGGACCACAGCAAAATTATACAGGATACTGGCCAATAGGACACCACGCTGCCAAACTCGGCATACTTTTTAATACGGGCTGTTATGCTAGACTTGTTAGCAGTGCTGAAAGGACAAAGTGGTTCCCGAAATCTCGGTATTTGCAAGCATAATAAATATCACTAGCGAATAAAAAGTAGACAAGTCTTAATTATTTCATATAATTTAAACGCTAGAAACACCACGAGATTACACTTAGATATGTTGAGCTGTCTTTTGTGACATTCAATGAGTGGCTCTAATAATTAAAACCCCATCCTTTCCTCTCAAAAGTTATAGCATCTTCCAAGGCTCTAGCCTTTAGAAGATCCCATTAGGCTATTTTTATTTTTAAAAGAAATGATCGGGGTGGGTATTTGAGCCTGGGGCACAAGACCGAGATTGCGTTGCAAAGGAACTTTTCAATTAATACTTCGTCACAGCAGAGACGAGAATAGACAGGACCGTTAGGAGAAATTCCGAGCCTGGTGTGAAAATTATGAATCAAAAACCGAGCCCAGGATGAAAATTGTGCAAGCCAATCAATTATCCCTTCTTCACATTGAAATTCAACTCCAGAAAGAAGAAATCCACCATACCCCGCTGCATTTCGTCAGATACGGGGTTCATTTTAGGGATTTTTTGTCACATGATTTTGGAGATAGACAAAAGATTGTGGTAAACTCTTAACCGAGAGGCCTATATAACTCTACCACCCGCGAAATCGTCAAAATAGAAAAAGGGAAATAACCAGGAAGGTCTATGAAGTGCTGTACCAAGTGCACTGGAATCTGCGTCTGACTTCAGGGGTAGTCATAGTTGACCATTTTGGTAAATCCGAAAAAGAACTGACTTCACTTCCAAAACAGTTTATATGAACCAAACTCAAATAAGTTACTTATTTCGATTGACGTCAGTTTTTCCGTCCGGTTCGAGCCTAGATCGGGACCAAATACGTCCTTCCTTTAACTCCTCATTGCCTACGTTGTTCAGTACGTCAGAAACGATGACCTACAGGTTATCCTTGGTATTATGCGGATTTATTTTACCTCAATTACCTGGGTTTTCTTCATCTTGTGAGCAGCCTATTGGCCTTGTTAGAAGCCGATAATTTCTTCCTTCCATTTCTACCGCTTCAAAAACATGATTGTATCCGATGGCACTAATTATTAGACAGTTATCAAAAAATATGATCGCCTACACTCCCATGACCGAAAGGATATCGTATCGGGAATTTTAACCTGCCGAAGCTTTTTCTGGTAGTTTCGTAAGGGTTTGTTTTTAGTAGCCTACACCAAAGTAAATCAAGGTCGGCCACATTCCGGTCCTGTTCCCAGTTTATATAAAATACTAGCATTTATAGCGTTTTTTGTTTGATGTCATACACCTGTTTATATGTCGATTTTGTTTGTTCTTAGGAGAGAGAGAGAGATACAGTGAAATCTCTCTTACATTCAAAAGAGGCCTGCCTACTTTTTTCCTGAATATAGCCGTGTGGGGTATCAAACGACTTGACTATTATTTTACAAAAAAGATCATAGTTGTGAACTTAGTTGTAAGAAAAAAGAAAGAAGGAAGCAAAAAGTATTGACATACGAACCGGACCGATTCTTAGAAACTATCCAAACGAAAAATCCGAAGGAAGATTATACTCCTACATAATATCTAGACCCATCCTATCCCTGTGAGGTATTACTATATTTCAGGAATGTGCTGGAGAAGCTTCCTTAAGTTCAGTTTCGAATTACAATTTTGCAGTAAGATAAGCTATAGCCTAAAACCCGATATTGGAAATTTTGGTGCAAACCATAATATTATTAATAAAATTAGCGAAGTTCAAAATTGTCCCTTTTGTGTAAAATTGCTGCAGCCTGAGCCAAGCACATTTAAGTGGAAATTATACATCTAAAAACATAAAAAAATTATTAAAACTTTCATATCTGAAGGACCAAACCAGATTTCCGACCTGTTTCATACTGTCGTAACCCTTTTCTATGCCATTGACTATTTAAATATAACTTAGTCCTGACAAAGCTTTCTTTTTAAGGTTTTGGACCGCCATACGTCATGGTAGTTTCTGCTACCCTAACCTTTTGTTACCAAATCTACAAGAATTTCTGCGATTGTCAGTGAGGACTTCAACCTGCTTTTTACACCATTATATTTTATGACAATAATCAGGTTCCTCCTTGTTGCAAAATCAATGATTCGCCATCTGTCCCCTGGTCATCAAAACTCTATGCCTCATTCTCCACCAATGTTTCCGAAAATTAGGTTTAATATGACCAAATGAGTTTTTATGACATTTGACGGAATAGAGTCTGCGGTACCTTCATCAAAGCCGATAAGAAAGTTATTTTTGATGAAGCGTGATTGCCAAAATTCGATATTTATCAGCTGATAGTGCTATCGGGTTAGTTCAAAAGGAAGTGAGCAATATGTCGTCGCATTAATAATAGTAATCGTTGGCGCAACAATCCATATTGGATCAGAGCCTTGAAGTGTGTTAGAGCACTTCATTCAAGACCGTAACGGTACACTAGGAGGCAATGTGGTCAGCGTTACACTGGCCCGAGATTATTACCCTGATTTGACTCAGGTACTCATTCACAGCTGAGTCGACTGGTATCCGACGTCAAATCACGATGCAAATTCCACTGCCACCAGTGAGATTTGAACCGCAACCTTCCGTATGACAGTCTGTCGTCGCATTGCTACCGCCAAATACGAGTATGTGTATACCAAGATGTTGACGATTTCAAAGAGGAGGAGGGATTCACCTCTTTATCAACCGAAATGTGATTAGTGAGCTTCTACTCAAGTGGTGCAGTTCGATGCCTTTTAATTTTGTATACTTAACCTTTCCAAAACACCGGGGATTTAGGTTGGTTTTTGACGTTAATGAAGCCTCAGAACTGTAAATTTCGAAGACCTCCGAGCGAATTTCTTCATGCTTTTGATCCTTATTTTTTGAGGTTATCAAATATACATAAATTATGACAAAAATATGCTAAACTTTGTAGTAATGTAGACAATAGACTACTTTGGAGTGTCATTGGTGATCCAGTTGCAGCGAGATCCAGCGCTATGGGTGATGGTAGCAAATCGACTCCACGAAACATGATTGGCCATCGCAACGTTCGATCTTAAGATTGGAAAATAAAAGTCTCTGGCATGTCAAATTAACCCCATTTTCAGTTTATTTCATCCAGTGGTTCTCGTCTTCCCCAGGTCAGATTTCAGGTATGAATTGGTACAAAATTACAGGGATTGGTCTCCTGAGTTGTCTCCCCTTCTTAATTCCTGCGATGTGGTTTCAGTTTTTGCTATCATTTCTTGATGCCAAACACTTTGGACCTGTTAGGTCACCGCTAGCCAGTTTTTATCGTCTTTTTCCTTTGTTTGGTTAGGATCTGTTGTATATTTCCGAAGAAAAGCGAGTAGCTCAGAAATCTAATTGAAATGGGTTTACCGTCTGACTGCCTGTTTATTTGCGCGACTGTCAGACGCACTTTTCTTCAGAAACCATTATTGACACTAAATATATTTAAAATCTTAACAGACATCCACTGAATGACATCAGTCAATACCAAATTTAAGGGGGTGTCCCCATTAGGGCCGTAGAAAAGAAATCTGGGGCTGGAGTGAAAATTATGCTGAAAACCGGTCCGAGGTTTCTATTTTGGGCCATCAAGAAATCTACGGACCTGAAAGAATGTCCCCACCCCCTTTTCCATTTCATTGGCATTTCCTTGCCAAATATATAGTCATGGTGGGTATTAAATGAAAGGTCTTGATATGTGCTTTGCGAACCAAATGTCAATGCCGACATAAATTCTATAGGGGGATTTAGAGGGGGAAGATGGATTTAGCAGAACGTAACCAACACAAGCACCCATTATAGAAGTTCTAGGAGCGGAATTTTTCCTTTGGCGCCGTATGGGAAAGGATAGCTGACCTAAGTGACAAAAGATGTTCACTGGAACCTTCTGACTCTAATAATCAGTTTCGCTGGGGTAAGCCGTGAAATGGGAATCCTACATGTTGTTTGTAGTCCGAGAATTCCAATGTTTACACGATCCCTTAATCGTGGAAATTAAGTCCAGCTTAAATCGACTGAGAGTTGGTCAGTGTTGCTTAGTATCGAAACTAGATACATCTTTTGGATTCAGATATTCCAGGCGCTAGTGCCACGCGTTCCTCTCAATTCTTTTTCTTTGGGGCTCTTGTCGTATGGCGCCTAGGACTCTTTTGGCTGATGAGTAGTAATGTGAATACGATCTGGGTGACTTGTTTAGTTCAAATGCGGCTTGGTATGCTTCACCACTGACAAGGTGATGATAGTTAGCCCTTCCCCAGCAGTGTAAGAATCATGTACCTGTCCTTCCAACGATGCTATATGTTTACTGGGTGCTGTCTCGACTTATGTTATTGTCGGAAGTACGACACCATAATCCAACTTCAAGGATCGGTTGCGCGAGTGTTATGCAGACCTAAATATCTCAACCATGCAAAACCTCTTCATAAACTTCTGAAATTTTGGCTGAATTTCTCCGCATAACACTGCATGATAAATGTATGGTTTATTCTCGCTGAAATTTATAGAATATTTTCCTAAATAATTTCATCTCCGAAGCATCAAGCTGAAAACCGACATGAACTTCCAAGAGGCGGGGTTTTCAAACATTCTCCATGTCCGTGTAGAAAACCGTAACAGGCAGACATACATCTCATATTTGTGGAAAATTAATAATGTGTCGGATTTAGACAATATACTGTTGCTTCCTCTTGTTGCTTTACGATAAAATAATATTAAGCGAGGGTTTTATGCTATCAACATCCACATCATCGTCATCATCATCATCGTCGTCGTCATGAAAAGCCACAGTGGATGTCTGAATCTCAACCGACACATATCTATGTACTTTGCT
Organism: Hermetia illucens; assembly: GCF_905115235.1. Classification (NCBI taxonomy): domain Eukaryota; kingdom Metazoa; phylum Arthropoda; class Insecta; order Diptera; family Stratiomyidae; genus Hermetia; species Hermetia illucens. The sequence continues at coordinate 162,413,396 of NC_051851.1, forward strand.
CAATTGAAAGATAATATGAAATGCGTAGAGTGTGCCTGAGAAAAGACATAGCTGGCATACTAATGATTTATGATGTAAGCAGCCCAAAAGTGGATAACATAAATATGATTTCATTCAGGAAGAGAAAAAAAAGTGAAATGAGAAAATGTTCACGGGAATAGAGGTGCGTGGAGGCCACGTCTCGTTGGAAAGGTAATGTTTCGACGTTTAAGAAATGAATTATTCTTGGAGGGATTCTAAGACGTTCTGGGATATGTTCTTGACATATAGAGGCAATTGGGAATTGTGTGAAGCAAGAAATTACCGTTGGGCTTTAGAAATTACATGATTGGATTCCTTTTAAGGCTTCTGGGGATTATTCAAACATGCTTGGAAACAAGCAGAAGTTTCCTTTTCAGAAGAGAAACATTTTATTTACATCGTAGATACTGTATTTCGGGAACCAGTTTTCCGTTTTTCATGACAACCTGCTTTCGAAGTGCTGTTTTTCTCCGGAAATGCAACCAATGCTTTTCAAGAAAAGAAACTTCTCCTTTAACATGTCTAGAGCAATTTTTTTTATGTCGCAGATACTGTATTTCGGGAACCAGTTTTCTGATTGTCATGGGAACTGGCCTTCGAAATGTGGTATTTTCTCCGAAAATGCAATCAATGCTATTCAAGAAAAGAAATTTCTCCTTTAACTTGTCTAGAAAAATTTTATTTATGTTGCAGATACTGCATTTCGGAAAGCAGTTTTCCATTTCTCACGGGAGCTGGTTTTTGAAATGAGGAATTTTCTCTCCGAAAATGCAATCAATGCTATTCAAGAAAAGAAACTTCTCCTTTAACTTGTCTAGAAAAATGTTATTTATGTCGTAGTTACTGTATTTCAGGAACCAGTTTTCCGTTTCTCATGGGAAGTGGCCTTCGAAATACGGTATTTTCTCCGAAAATGCAATCAATGCTATTCAAGAAAAAAAACTTCTCCTTTAACTTGTGTAGAACACGGCAGAGGGGCGCGAACTAATGGCTTGGAGTTGCTTTAAAAGATCCCACTAAGCTACAAACTTCGAATATAATTTAAACCCTACGCCCAACCACGGAATATGGAGTTTTAAGTAGCGAAATCCAGTTTTTTTGTAAATTTTCCTTAGGAAGGATTGCTAAGATAATCCTTATTCCACTTCCTTCCAAGGTAGAGATAAAACTTAATTCATTTTTATATATGAATGGATAAAAAAATGTAAAGAATTAAACTCCTCCGATCCACCGAGGTCTATTTATTTTTGCCCGTTGATTGTATGGATCTATTTAGGTAATTCTACGCGAACATACCTAGTCGAAAATGCTCCTTCCTTCAAAAATATATATATATATATATATAACCTTCACATTATTTTTGCTACATCTGAAATTCAAGTAATATTTGGCTTAATTTCGTCTCAAATTTCTATTTTTGCTATAGGAAATAATACTGCAATTGTACGGTCTTATTTGATTGATAATTGTTCATACGTTTAACAAAAAATAATGATGTTGAAATCAGATATGGTGGAAATGGTTTTCCATTTCAAAGCACGTGGTAGGAATATTCCAACATTCAGGGGATGAGTTTGTATCTTTAACGATGTAATTGGAATATTTCATCATAACATATTTCCACTCGTTCATAGAGCGCCGCATTGCTTATTGTTTACTGTAGGGTTTTTCCCATTTCATATTTAATGAGACAGTTATAATCACTTGCAAGGGATAAGTCTATAACAGCGGCACAAGCAAACGTCCGTGAACTATTACAGGACACAAACCTGGAGCACGAGGATTGAGAGAGTAAAGCTCAATCACCTCGGTCATCACACCGTGTCGCTATGATATGTAATAATCCAATCGATCATTTTTTGGCCAGGCTTTCTTCTTTCAGTATAGCCGCCATTGCGTTATCTCGGCCTCGTACCTGAATCCCAATCGCGAACAGGGTCATAGTCGTCCTCCTCCCATGATTCTTACATTGAGAGAAAAAATAATATGGAAAATGGGTATACCAATTATTATGTTGCTATAGTTCTGATTGGGCTATGTTCAGAGCTTGACTGGCTCAATTTCGTTTTAGAATTGAAGGAGTCCTTGATCAACATCCACTTGATAACAGGTCGGCCGGTGAGAAGGTTTTTTGGTCTATGGAAGCCTTATTTTGGGCAAATTACCCAATTTTTCAAAATAGGGAAGAGGGAGATCCTTTTCGAAAAATTGAATGTTTTGTCCTAAACGAGGAATTCATGGACTAAAAAAAGGTAGGAAACAGTTTTCCCCAATTGGTCCGGTCTGCCAATAAGTGGATGCGGTCTCAGAACTTCATCAACCCTCAAACAAAATTACTCGACTTTGGCCAGGTTAGACCTGAGGCAGGCAATTTTCGTCCTGAATATAATTCACGGTAAGAAAGCGAACAACATCTGTAGCCTGCCCTATAATCTTGAATAGAATCACTAGTGACCGCAATATCAACCGAGGGGGGGCAATATTTGATGAGTTGTCTCTTACTGTGACTGGGCCAATCATTCCTTCTCCAAGAAAAGCACTATCGATTCCAAGCAACCAGTTCTTCTCCTCCGTGGAAACACTGATCAAATCAATCATACAGTAGGGACTTCGGACTGCACTGCATGGAATAAGCCGGCATCAGACAAGTCACTGGTTCTGACAACACGAGATGATCAGCAAACAGAAAAATATAGAGAGAGAGAGGAGCTGAAATACTACTTCTAACACTAGTCCCAGAGAAATTAGTGGAGGTACTGAGTGTGGCAAGCAGCAATGGGAAACAACAAGGACGGATAAATGTGCGACCAAAATCTAGAGCGAAAGGATCCTTCCAAGTGTCCATACAGTACGTGTGGAATTTTACAGTCAACCGTCACTGAGCGGACAGATCAAGTTCCACTATGACTTCTCGACATTCCAAAATGTATATTCGGTTGGATCATATATGATGGACTAAAAGACCATAGAATCCAAGAAGCAGTTTGCGGCGTGCTTAGGGAGAAGGCATTACACGATCAAACGCTTGATCGATACTGTCGAAGCGCGAGTCCTGCCAAAGCTACTTCAAACAACAAAGCGATCACCAAAGGAAGATTTTCGACTTCACCTCCATTCTCAAGCAGAGATTCCTGACGCTAGAAAGACGGTTAACACCGTATATTTGTATTCTCGCCAGACATTTAACAAATGTACTCCTAAATATGGATTAGTAGTGAAGATTAATATCTTCCAATTGATTTTTTGGAGAAGTAACCCCTCCCCCCTACCAGCTTTTTACAGTGACGTATAGAACAAAATTAGCCCCGTACTGAGCTACGAAATATCAATGCTTCGCTCCAAAAGATCAAGAACTTCAAGCAGATTTCGACAAGCACGAAATAGATTCTGTCGCGACGATATGGCTGGTCTAGCTGCCAAAGGTGGACCAATTCGAGATCAAGACCAACGTGTTAAAATCACAGAGAATTACAAAACGAACAGCCGTATCAGAAATAGCCCGGTGATTCAACCCATTGGGACTGGTGCTCTGAGGTGGCGGTGAGGAAGACGGGGCAGCAACTCTGTCGGCCGAACCAAAACCAAGTCGCCGAGGAGGGGGCATCGAGAAACGATGTATTCACTTTGGTTTGCTGGTCGTGATGCAGTAGGCAAATGTTCCAAACGCTTATTAGGGCGATCAGACCCGATTCTGCACGGGAATCTGAAGTGGCCATTGGTCACGAAACCTTACCAATGATTTACTGGTACCATGGGAACCGGGATAACTCCTGAATTCACATGTCTCAGGAGAATTCCTGTCTCATGTGAGTCCAGCTCAATTGTTGCGTTTGGCCCCCTTCTGGGAGTTTTATGGGAGTTATGATTACGGTGAAGTAAACAGACCTTTCAGGCCTCAAATTTGGTGCTGCGTTTCAATACGGGTGCCGAGCTCCAAAATTCGGCAAAGATTTAAGTAAGTCCTGCATCCACCAGTATCAATAAACTGAACCATGCATTCAGTATAGACTAGTACCGTTGTGCTTGCCTCAACGAGGCTTTGATTGTGGTCACAAAATCAATACGCATCTTGAGAAGACCGTGGGATTAAGTCTACCAGACAAGTACGTAAAACCATAGAGATGTAATCCATTAGGACTGGTAGCACCTATTATGATGTAGGCATAGATCACTCTTCAATAATTAAAGATACTAAAATTTTATTGGATGTTGCCGTTCCTCAGGATTTATATACAGAGTAAAGCCTGTTTCGAGATAGATAGACACTTGACCACTTACAGATATCAAGATACGTTTGCTTATGCGATTACGCTATTCAACTGCATTTGTTTACCGATGCGACATTTGGTCGTCGATAAAAAATGGCAGAAGGAAGGGGCATGTAGACAGGTAGCCTGTACAGTAGCAAAGGACTGATCTCAACCCCAACGTTCTTAGGTCTCTTTAGTATCAATTGAAACCATGACCAAGCAAGAGATGCATGTCTCTGTACTGTTAATCGGAACTGACATTGTGCAGGGTTTGTGAACACAGTATAGGGGAAACATTCTTTCGAGGACCAGAGTGTTTGACTGGATCAGGGAACTCTCTAGAAGAAGAGACTAAAAACCGCTACTGAAGGAAGGGTGCGGAGCGAGCCGAATGCCTTCAAAAGAAGAAAATTAGCGAGCAATTCTACGCGAAATCGCTGAGGAACTTAATATTCGCTATGGGAGTGTTTGATGTATAGTCACAGTGCCCGCTAAAGGGATTCCACGTATGCTATTGAAGGAGCAAAAGTAGGATCCATTGTAAGTTTCACAACGGCTGTTGAACCCCTTCAGACAAGAAAGAGAACATTTTAAATCAAATCGTTGCCTGCTATGAACGAGGTTTCACCATCGCAGGTCTAGGTCAAAACAAACAAAACGTGAAGGAAGAACAGTGACGGTGCACAATTGAAGGCCAAAACGAGGTTGTCAGCCGGAGAGATAATGGCAAGTTTTTCAAATTTATTAAAAAAGTACTTTTTCTTCACGACTGACGTACAATCAACGCAGAGTATTACTGCGCAATGTGACGAAATTGGCATTTCGAAGAAAAAGAAAAATCTGGCAAGAGTCATTCCTCTTCACATCGTTGCAGAGAAAGTTGGATTCATTTGCATAGGAGGGACCTGGGCATCCGCATTGCAATATAGACTTGGGATATTCATCTTCTAACAGTATTAAAGCAAGACTATGAACTAGCCCCAGCATTATTTAAAAGCGCTGTGGAGTATATAATCGGGAAGATGCCAGTAGATCTAAATCCAGCATAGACCACTATCTGCATGGCGTCAGACGAAATAAACAGACCTACCTTAATAAGGAACTCCAGACATCTCGGTTTTGCACCGAGATCCACCAATTCAATATTCATCCTGACTTACGCTATCGCTTCATCTGAAGCAGGGTCTACCACGTCTTCTTTTTGTCCCATAGGTATTGCCCATATAAACTTTCCAGGCTGGATCATTCTCCTCCATACGAATTAAGTTCCCCGCCCACCGCAACCTATTGAACCAGAGTTTATCCACAACCAGACAGATTTCGACGTTATGTAGGCTACGGAATCGTCTATTCTCATGTAGGGGGCCAAAAATTCTTCGGAGGGCTCTTCTCTCGAACACGGCAAGAGTTCGCAATTTTTTTTCCTAAGAACCCAGGTCTCCGAGGAATACATGAGCACTGCCAAAATCATTGCCTTGCACAGTAAGAGTTTTGATCCTATGGGGTGACGTTTCGAGAGGCTCTCTTCATCATTATTATCAACGGCGCAACAACCGGTATCCGGTCTAGGCCTGCCTTAATAAGTAACTCCAGACATACCGGTTTTGCGCCGAGGTCCACCAATTCTAACTATTATAGTTTGTGATTTTCGACCGTAGATCCTCTCATGTGCGAGGCGAAATAAAAGCAGCAGGACCACTCTCGAGACCATTAACATCAACAACAGTCTAAGACAAGGAAATGCCCTATCGGTCGCCCTTTTTAACCTGACCGGGAAAAAAGTGATCCGTGGTGTTGAGACAAATGCGAGAGGCACAATTTTCTTTAAGTCCACCCAACTGCTGGCCGATGGTGATGATGTCGACATCATGGGAAGAACGACTCCAGACATACAAACTGCCTTCATCCCGATCAAGCAGACGGCGTAAGATCTTGGTCTGCACATCAATGAAGGCAAGACATGATGGCAATATAAGCACCAAAAACATCAAATCGTCCTGGTCAAACGAGAATAATAAATGTAGGAGGCGAATCATGCTTCCCAAAAAGTATTTTACCTCATACTGCTAGTTTCAAAAAATAACAAGTCAGGAAACCGGAACCTGGACGCTTCGGGTATGAAAGGTTTTGTGTATTTCTTATATATTTGAGTCAACATTTACCTGTGTCGTTTTAGAGTGATCCTGACTGAATTTACTGTAAAATAACAAGTTTATACAAGAGCGAAAATTTTGACTTCTCTCTCTCTCTCTCTTTGTTAGTAATAGAGCAATTTCGACTAAACTTAGCAGTATCATTCTCTATATCATAGGTCATTTTGTTGGCCATATAATTAAGGGGGATTTCCACTCAATTTACATCTTGAGTCCTAGGCACCGCATAGTGGCAGCTTCCGAATTTTCCGTTAAGTAGTTTCTGAGAACGACATTGATAGTACCAATCGAGACCTTCCATTTGGTGCCCCACATGACTATATGAGGTGAAAAAAAGCTTTACACCCCGCATTTGCATGTATGGGGAACCCTTGTCTCACCTTCTTAGGCTAAACGGAAAACAGTATTACTCAATGCTCGTATGAACGTCACATTGCTCACCAAATTTCGTGTCAACGAGTGTAGCTGCTTTTGAGAAAAGTACGTGCGTGCCCGAGACAGACGAATAGACATACATTGAACCGATTTTAATAAAATTTAAACAAAATCTTGAAAATATTCATCAGAAAACAGAATTCAGAATATGTAAAACTTTGATTCGGCAGGTCTTGAGTTGCGCTAGTGAGACGTGGGTGATGGACAAAAAATAAATGCTTTCGAACGTCGACTCCTCGGGGGACGCTTAGGCCCAGTGAGGGAGGAACGCAGATAAGGAATGAAATGCAACTGTGAGCTGAATCTATTATATGGCAAACCAAAAATCGCCATCTATTTAAAATATGAAAGCTCTAGAAGACAGATTATGTAGAAAATATGGACGTCAGAAGAATTCTCTGGCCGCTACTCAAAGACTAGGTGGAAGATAAAGGACTAGCTGGAAAACCCTGGAAAATTGGAGAAAGTAGTCGCTCGACCCAGAAGAGCGGAGAAAGGCCAAAGACTAAGAAAATATTCAACTGTCTGGAATGCTCAAGGAAGCACTTGTAGACCCGCGTTTCAACGATAATAAAGAAGCGTTTGTGCGTCAATAGCTGATGAAGTGTCTGAAGATTTCTTTTGACAAATGTTCCAAAAATCAAGGAGGACGAAAGCAATACCACAGGGCTCCTGAGAAGGGAAAATTAAAAGGCTGTCAATGTTCTTTAAAAGCAAAAGAAAATAGCTGCTGCAGGGCTTACATCTACGTTTACTTTAAAGTTGAGAAAACCATGCTAAGTTAAACGACTTTTTGGAGCGATTTCTACTATTCCTTTAGAAAGGAAGCATACAAATTCCTGAATTACCAGACTAAGTGAGATACTGTCACTAAGGGTTCGATGTCAGGACCTATCCTCCTGTAGTTCCACTCCACTTAGAAAGGATTTGGCTACTAGAGGTGTCTTTCTGGAGCTAGGTTTCTTGTATTTGCCGAAAGGGTTGTTGGCTATCAGAATGAGGAAGAAATTGAGGTATCCTAATATTGATAACTCTACATTGATCAGACGCTGGTGTCTTACCCCGTTGAAGGGTTGCTTCCTCGCCTTACATAGGACTAAATGTCAAATTTTGGACGTCAAAACCCTATGATCCATTTCTGAGTTTGAGTTCCTACATTGTTACCCTTATTTTTCCTTGGTTGCTATTATTATTAGTGTAATTTTCCTAAGTTTTTTTGACGCTACTTTTGATGGTTTTCAAATCCTAACCCTGATTGTCTAAAAAGTATGTAGTTCTCCCATTGGACCAAAAAGTGCATTACACCTTATAAAACTCTATAAAATCAACAAGGTTTCCTGTTTTCCATTACTGGAGCAATATAATAAGGTTGACTCTGCATAAATGGATAATAAAGAAACCGAATACAAAATTGTATATAAAAACAAAGATAACAAACCGGTGGTGGTCCAAAAATTTCCATATGGCTGCAGATGAGTTCTCTTCTATATATAAATAGAATGCATTATTGGGCTCCTGCCGTGTAACCTCTTCGATGATATTCTCTATATATGTGTGTTGGTTGTGATGTTCCAGAGGGTCTTAAACTTGGGCCTCTCCACGATGTGTTGGGCTTGGAAGTCTTCTTTCACGTTCTTCTACTCAATGCACGTTTGTTTTGTTGGTGTTATTGTTGTTGCTGGGTATTTACTTTTTATATGATGGATTATAGGTTGGGATTGCACTTTGGAATTTTCTTTTTACCTATGCCTTATTTATATTTTTCTCAGATAGGTTTTAGTACCGCACCATACACACACACACGGGACCGTGAAATGACATACGAACGTTAAACTGAATCAGAGGGAACTTCACTATTTTTTGAGGAAGGTAGCATTCGATAGTCGAATGAGGTTATTGTTAGGGGTGATACTCGCCAGAGAAGCAAGTCCTTCCACAGAGTGAATGAAGATCTCGGGCGATCGTGGACACTTTTGGTCCTTGACTATTGTTAGTACACTGTTCACAATTTTTGACTTTTTTAAGGATATTTCGTTATCTTTGAGGAGAATTTTTGTGCTAATCTTCCTTCGAGGTATCTTCTCCTGCACAAATTAAACGATTTTCTGGTTATAGATTTTTAGTTTGGGATCATATAGTGAATCCCCAGCAAAGGTTCAATCTTGATTTTTGGAACTGTATAACGCGCACGAGACAATTACCAAAAAAAATGCTTGACTTTACTCCCTCTAAGTTTATACTCAGACGGTCATCCCTTCCAGCTGGTCAAGATGATCCGGCATTGGCTACCTTTGTTTTGATAGTAAAAACGCACAAAACAGTTTTTCACTATTTTCTTTGCTTTCTATGAATTTTCTATTATTTTTTTCCTAATCAGTCTTTGAAATATGGAAAGCGTATGTTCCTTGTTTTAACTGAAAAAAAAATTGCATTGACCAAATGAAGAACTTTGCCTGAGAAATGCACCAGGATCGTTTCCTTGTATACCTTTCGGAACAAGTACCACGCGACCGTTTGAACAGATATGTATGGATGAAACGCAATTGGAAACCGGCTTCACACCTGGAAACGCACTTTCTACTCAAAACTACAAAACCTCAAATCATGGATAGTTCCGAAAACGAATTTGTTTAAGCAGAACCTTGAAATAGTGAAACAGCGGGAATTTCCCAGCTGACGATAATTTTATCTTTGTTTTCGAATGCTCAGCTTCCTTTCAATCGCTGTACCGAATATTTGCCATTATTCCAGCTAAAAACAGGCAGCGACGACAAGGTCTCTCTTCGAACTAGTCCCAGACATCATTTCCCGAACTAAACGCAGGCGAACACCCTTACAAAAAACGGAAGGTAGGATACACAAAGGCGCAACGGTGGAACAAGAGGGACGAAAACGCAGACGGGCCAAATAAACACACCAAGGGAAGTACATAAGACACAACGCCAGGCGAACAAGAGCATGCGGTCTTATGTACAAAATTCCAAATGTTCACCAAGAATTGAGAAGAAAAAAAAAATTCCTTTCCAGTGCTGCACTGTACCCGACAGTCGCATGTATGACAGAGTGTCTTTGTCGCTTCGGCCTCTGTTCAGGGGTTAAAATTCTATGCTTCTACGTAGAACACTTCTCATGGGTCTGCTTCCAGATTTTCATATATTTTCCGCTCTCCACACTCATACATGCATGCGGCGACGGCGCAAAGCCGGCGCACAGTGGAATTTTATCAGCGTGACACTACCACATGGAGGTTGTGATAAATTTCCACTCTGGTCTGCAAAACATCTTGGTCTGCACGAACCGACGGAAATGCGGAGGAGAAGAATGTGATCTGTGCAGAAAAAGTGCTGAAAGAAATATAGTAAGTCGAGGAAATGGAAATTTTACGGAAAATTTAAAGAGAGCTGACAGTAAAGGGTTAACAATCAAACCAACAGTAAAAAGATACAATATATGGAGATACTATTTAGGACTGACATCTAATTTCGAATTGCATCTTCCACTATTTTGATAAAATGCCTGGAAAAACTAGATTTTAAGCTCCGAACTACCAAGAACAGTGAAGTTTTCGGGGATTCCCCGTTTTATTAAAAGCTAAAAGTAAACGACAATCCACTGATATCTGGCCTGAAAAAGAATAGTTTTTCAGTTTTTGTAATGAAAATATAATTCAACCCACAGAGAATGTCCCCTAATCCCCCAATTGGGCAAGTAGGATTACCGATTGTGCTGTTAACCAGCTTTTTATTGCAATGTAACGTCTCAGCTCATCAAATTCCAACCAATTTTTAGATTTTAATTTTTACTATTATCTTTATCGATGGTTTTAAGCTACCCCCTCCCTCTAACAAGAACTCGTGGTAATCAAATTTCGTGGAAATCAGAAAAAGGATAAATAGGTCAGGGAAAATGATAAAGATTTCCCGCGTAGTTGAGTTTAGTATACTAATTCCTATCTGATTTCACTGTCAAGGATGTCGACACAATGACATTGTTTTGAGCCTCCAGGCTAGGACCAACTTGACATCATGAAAAACAGTTGTGCAGAGGTTCTATACGCAAGATGATACGATGACCAGGATGGTTGGAGTGTAAGATACGCGATCTCAAGCTTATGCTTCTCGGGGGTAGTTTGTGATCTTTAATAGCTCGCTCACGATATGGAGAGTGGCGTCTCCAAAGCGCCAAGAAAGTAATTCTTACCCACTAGCTGGGCATACACCTGCGTCTTAGGTAGTAAATTTGAAAAAGCCTATCGGTGAAGAGTGAATCGGATACAGTGGGAGTCCTCGATGGGACCTTGGGTCTATCAAGGTATTAGTTGTGATTTGTATCAGGCAGCCCCTTCGAGACCCAAGTAAGCGGTGATCTTTCCGTGAGTTCCGGGATTAACTAAGCGTAAATCAGACTTGAGGGAACTGGAGTAGGGGCTTTGTTCCCAAGAATACACCCGCTCCTAACTATTGTGGTTTACTTTCTTGCATACGATGGATTGGTAAAATTCCTATGAAGAAAAAAAAAATTAAAAAATCGATGAAATAGTAGCGATGGTCGAAGAGTTGACTGTGTTTGGGCACAGCAGCGGCCAGCGAAAGGCAAAAAGGGCTGAAACACTCGATGAGACATCGGGACGTCCAAACAAAGAGGAAGCCTTACAAGGTGACACGGTTACCCGTCCGGAGACGGCAACTCCAGTATCCTGTTCTGGAAAAATTCCCAGACAAAATTGTTCAACAGGTGAATTCGGACACGGACCGATTGGAAGCGTAGTCGAGTGTCCTAGCTTGAGCCAAAGAGGAAGGCCTCATCAGGAAATTCGGCACAGTAGTGCAGCGTATGCGGTCGGCAACGTTCCTCCAGAAGAATTTTAGTAAAGCGCGAAAAACGGGCTGATAGAATTGAAAGAATGGACAGCAACGGAAGACGCGCGAAGAATAGGAACAGCCGCATTTACTGCTAGGAACACAGTAAATCCCAAATGGATTACAAACAGCCGATTGTGAAGCAAACTGAGAAAAAAGCGCAAAGAGGAAGTTTCTAGGGCCCAAAAAAGAAAGCGAAAAAAAAAAAACCAAAGGAAATAGTGTCAAAAATCCGTCCGTTCAAAGACAAGGAAGCTATTATAGTAAATCACTAACAGAAAAGACGAGGAAACTAAGAAGGACTAGAACGTAGACGGAAGTCCAGGGATTCACGGAAGTTCTTAGTGAAATTCACTACAAAATGAAGATCAAAAATAGTGGAGCAGAGGTGGCGGAGTCCTCACTGAAAGGTCCGAAGACAACTAGCAAGAGTAGGTTCTGCGAAGTGATCAAGAAACTGCCGGAGCAGACGGCTCTAGTTTTTGGTCTAGGGCCTATGTGCCTCTCAAGAAATGCGACATTCTGATTACCAGAAGAACATGCACATTCTCAGCAAGATTGCTAAGAATAAGCTGTCGACGATCGGAATAAAAAGGACCTCACTATATACCGGGCGATTGTTGAGTTATTAACAGGAAACGTTTAGTAGACTAGCAGAAAACGATGCCGCAATCGATCTGAAGACGAGGTCGAACAAAAACACAAGCGGAATATAGTGGGCAAGAGCTCGGATGCTAAGCAACCTCTGGAGAAAAGTAAGCAGCAACAGCCAACCGACGACCCCCCCGACCTGCAAAACCTTCAGCGACGTGACCAAGAGCCACTTACGTGCGGCGCTGGCGGATGGAAATTCCTATAGCGGCAAACTAGCGCCGGCGGTGTGAACTAGCGTTGAGGCCAGGATTTTGGAGATGGTCATCGAGTATCTCCTGGACGCCAAAGGCGAACACATGGGATCCATCCCCTCCTCTGGTTACTCTCAGGTGGACCGTGGATTTGAAGTTATAGCTTGCGAGGACTAATTCTCCACTGCCTGCATCTAGTTTCCGAAGATCCGCATGTAAAGACAAGGTCGTCGAATCCCTGCGTTTTCAAAATCCCAGGATTCCCATGGATGACTGGGTAGTTATCAAGGGGCAGGAACTCCAGACAAACACATCAACTTTTTCTGTTCCGTATAAACGGAGGGTGCCAGGAGGCATTGGAAAAGGTAGATTATAAAGTGCGGTTCGGAGTCAGGAACGCAAATGCGAAAATGTTCTGCGTTGCAAGACCGAACGACGACCTGGACCCAATCGACCCAGTCAGCGAGCTGTTGGAAGAGATGAGGATCGACGGTAATCGAGGGTAATGCAGATAAATTTGCAGCACTCGAAGTGCCCCTCGGCTAATCTGTTTTTCTTCTTCCTAGAGGAAGACATCGACATCATGTAACATTTCCCCAGCTCGGAAAATTGCGACGGTTGGGAGGACGTCCCTGATTTACCCTAATAACCGACAATGGGATTCTTAGGGCGAAGAGCTGGAGAGTGTTTGACCAGAAATCCTTCTCAGATCCTTCTCCACTCTAGATCTCACCGCAGACTGGAAGAAGTTTGGTCCAGTAATCAAGAACAAACTCTCTGGTGCGCAAATTGCCAATGAACTTCAACCAAAGGTCGGGGCTCTGGAAAATGTATTCAATATCGCCTTTAAAGTGCCCTGCTAAATAATGCAAGAAGACACTACCACCGTGGTGGAATGAAGACCTATCTTCGCGTCAGGAAGTTAACCGGGGAAATCTTCAACATCTGCTATGGGCATAAACGTTGACAGCCATACAAGGACTGCCTATTTCTTCAGGCCAGTCGGCCATCAAGACCGCCGGTCTTGGTTGGACTATTGTCAGAACATCGAAAGCACCAGCGAATCTGCAAGGCTGAGTAAGATTCTGTTCAAGAAACATAGAAGCCCATTCGTTCCTAAAAAGTCGGAAGGCTCCTGGATGGAATCTTCTGGTGAAAACGCACGAGTGGTTTTCATGCCGAAAGCGGGCACGCACGGCCATGAGTCCGTGAAGGACTAATCAGCCTCACCTCTTTCGTGTTGAAGACCCTGGAGAGCGTCCTGGACATCCACTTAAAGGCGATTAGGGAGGGCACGCCCTTCTATAGATCGTAGCATGGCAAATTTACAGAAACCGCTCTCCATGAGGTAATTGGCACGATTGAGCGGTCACAGCAGTACAAGTGGTATACTATAGCTGCTTTCTTGGATATAGAAGGAGCATTCAACAACGTTAGTATTAACCCAACCAAAACAGAACTGATGCTATTCACCACCAACACAAGAGTATGACTCTATGAAGGCAAGATAACTTTTGCAAAGAAATGGAGACCCCGCCGAGGATGGTTTTCTGGATGTACAAAGCTGTATTGCGTCGAATCCTTACATATGGCTCTATCGTATGGTGCTTTAAACAAAAAGTACAACAGAACGAAGCTTAATAGGATTCAAAGTACCGCTTGGGGAGTCCTGCTCGGCATAGTGTATTCGAGTTGTATGGTCTCCCAGGTTTCGCCGTATATTGGAAGCTTGTCGCTGGCGGGGCATGATCCTAGCCAAAAGCGTAACAAGCGGCCATTGAGGCCTTGTACTCAGCGACGATATCCTTCAGGCTGGTGAGGCAGAGCAGAAACGCGTGGGCGGCACGTTCAAGGCCACTCTCCTCTGGGTTCCCAGTCATAGGAACATAAAAGGGAATGGTCAGAAGAATCCGGTTTTTCTTTTGGCAGCTCTTCCGTGGGTACAGTCGCATTGCTGACGCTGCAGAGAAGAGGAGAAAACCCTGAGGCATTTTCTTTGCGATTGCTCAGCTCTAGCTAGAATCAGGATACGAAAACTGGGTAAACCATCCTTTGGAGACCTCAGAGAGATTTCTAGCTGCAGGATGGGAGAGCTGTTTTCCTTCTTGAATGCTACGCACTGAAGAGCTGACCCGGTTGGACTTGCCTCCCTGCTCTCATAACAGCAGTCATGGTCTTGAAAGTTTGTAGCATCAAAATAGCGCACCACAATGCCAATTGGATACCTCCCAGCGGCCACTGACACCAACTTTCTCTGGAATCGCAACAAAGGATATTCCTTAATAATGCATACCGTACAAAATCCTGTATTTTCATCAGGTAGCTGTGGCTGGTTCTTGGTTTCATGCTTTAGTACTTACCAAAAACTTCTGAGAGCATGCTGACCCTCAACTTTTCTATATCGATCAAATCGTATCGTTCATCGGATTTGTTGTTGAGACGAACTTCCACTACAAGATAAAATCACCGCAAAAGATGGTCTCACGCTTGGCTAAAACAGCAGAAAGGATGAGCCACAGTAATCTCAATGATCGAGCAAGGTCCAGATCTAGGCACTTGAAGGGCTGGGTGAAAATAAAATATTGATACACCTAGCTAGCTAAGCAATACAAAGATACAAGCAGATATGATATCTTTTCTCACCAAGAGAGAGTATATACTCCACTGACTTGGTCACCACGCTGTTGGGCAATCCTGATAGGAAGAATCTGTTTTAAAAGACCCTAATAAGAAGGCAAGGGGCTATTGACAAAGCTAAAAAACGCTTATTTTTTAACTGGATATGAGTAAATAGAAAAGGACCCTCCAAAACTTGATTTTATTTCATACCCAAATTTACTGAATTTATAGCTCAGAATTAGGATTTTTCAGGGAAATATGAAACCAGAAATAATAGAAATATTTGACGAAACCACCCCTAAAAAGGTGACACCAGCATATGTAGAAGCAAAAGGAATATTTCAGGAACATTTAGAACGAAATCCTCTGTCCGAATTATAGCCATGCAACCTAGATTTCCCCTAGATATTTTCAATCCCAATCAACAGATCTGCACCGTATCCATTCTATACCTTGCTTTTGCTTCCCCATTTGCAGGTTCTTTGTTGTCGGGCTCTCCTTATAAAATGCACAGACATCTATGTACACTGCCAGTTCCCAACCAAAAAAGCTCCATCGAGAGCAAGAGTTTGTCGACACCGGCAAAGTTTTTCTTTTTATTAATCGTTTTGCCATTCTGTCTCCTCGCCATGTTCTTGCTCCTTTTGCGTCGTATGTATTTGACTATGACAAGAATGGATGGAGGAGTAGAACTTGGCTGCAGTTTTATGCGTAGTTCATGTTTTCATCATGAACAATATGCTGCAGTCAAACCGTTGCATACACGTCTACTATTTGGAGTTACAGACGCGCAAGCTTTAGCTGGTCCTTTGATAGTATACACTTCCGCATAGGTTAAGTTTTCAAGGGTTAGAAAAACGAAGATACCACCATCCCTTGCATGGTATACACGAAAAGGAAGGAACACTATGACAGACGGACAGATAAACAATGCATTGATTGTGTTCCGAATAGAAAAGCATACAATTTGCAGTTAAATGGTTAATTATGATGAAAATTTGAACTGAATTGCTCCTTTTTGGGGTGACGTTTTGAAAGAATGACTATTTCTTGGTAAAAAAAAGGATTTTACAATGAGGCCATGGTACAGTTTCAAATGCGATTTCGGGGTATTCCGTGTATATCCTTTGGAGAAATTTAAGTGTATTCTACAATGAGGATATGGAAATTCATGTTTTTAGATGCTCGAGGGTCCTTGCGACACCGACAGGTACTACTTGTTCCGAAAAGTTACCAATGTGTCACTGCAAACTAACCCAATTCGAATAAACTCGCATCTACCACTGGTGATAACACTATTTCCTTTCTTATTATTTCATCGAAAACGTATCTGTTATTAAAAATCCTTTTTGAAACACTATCTATGAACTTTTTAAAGAAACTTTGGTTAAAAAGGAATTTCTAGGATAGCCCCTCAAAACAGAAACAACAAACCGGCTTCGATAAAAAACAATCACACAACGGTAGACGCCAAAAAACAACACATTCGCCAATTCGCGTAATGGCGGACTGACTAACTTCCGTGAAACTTGGCTTTCTCCTCATCATACAAGGAAGCATATTCGCAACCCTCCCCCTCATCCTCTTGCTAAAGAACTCCACCTCAAGGACTTGAGCCCAGGAAAGTTGAATTCGACATTCCCCTTATCATATCATACAGCTTTCGTTTCCAGATGGCCTCCATGCCATAGCTTAGTTGACAGGACATGGCATGGCTTGTATTTCCCCGGTGAAATGGTAATGGTTGTACATAAGCGAACAGGGGGTGCTTCATGTCATGCTCCAACATAACTATATGGTGGGGAGCATGATAAATACAAGGATATTTCGAGGAATTTCGATGGTGTAAAATTGGCGAACTGTTGCGGACCGGCAACTTGTATATGGAAGGCACGAGACAGGAAGGACGCGGATCTAATGTTCTGGTGTCTATATATGTGTTGTTATTTCCCGGAGAATCAGATTAGATTAATGCGACGCAAAAAAGGAAAGAAAATGAAGAAATTACGAAGGTAACTGACTTCAGTCAGACATCAAAGCTTCCTTGGTTTGCCAACGAGCAGTAAGCACTGATTGACACAGGTAGGATCCGAGCCTCATTGTTTACCTTTCCTTGCTCTTCATTGTTCGCCGCGCTTTAAACAAGTTTCGTCCCTCTAGCACTTTCCTTTCACTGGAAGCCTGAACATGAAACAGCCAGGCTCGTGCTTTCTAGGTATTTTTGACGAGGTGATGAATCCTTGTTGCTTTTTCTCACTTCCTCTCGTCTATTCTACTCCAAAATCTTTTCCTCTTTGAAAATTAATTTTCAAGGGTCATATTATCGCGAAAACTTAAACTCCTGGGGTAGCTTTTTGGCGCCTACAGGTATGTGGGAATAAAGGAAAGTTAATTAGGCTTCTAATAGGTGAGTTAGACCGACAACAGGCTGTTACAATGAATACACCACCAGCGAGATATAGTCGGGACGACCGGCAAGGTAGGACGAAAAGCGAGGGTAGCAGACATAGTGGAACAAAGGAAGCGAACAAGCTCAACAATAGCAGGCAACCTGCAGGCGAGTGGGGGTAACATAGGGAGTGACGAACCAACCGAGGAGAAGAACTAAAGCATTTTCACAAAACTTGAAATTAAATTGTATCTGCCTTAAGGTCAGTCTGAATTATGTAATAAATTCAGAAAGGACCCGACTTTGCGGTCTTCGCTGAGTTATGAAGGTTGTTTGTTGTTTGCGAATTTGTGTTGTTTCACAAAGTGATGTAATACACATTCATTACGAGGACACAGGAACGTCGGGTGTGGGCGAGGTGGCGAAGGAAGACATCCCATTTGCTGGGTTGGCTTCTTAATTAGTGGGAAAATCTCGCGAGCAAACGACAATCTATTACAGTACCTGCCGCATACCAACCACTTCGTGTGATTGCCAGAGATGCGAAATGAAGAAAGAATTACACAATTGACCTTTCATTTAATTACGAAATATATTGCGGTTGGATGATGTAATTTCATCGTTGCAGATACTTGACGTTCGAGAGCGAGGATTCGAAGTAGTCCCTGATGTCAGGCAAGTTATCTAATAGATACAAACCTTGAGTTCACATAATTAGCAATGGAGCATGCAAGTGAAGTACAACAGGTTTTCCAAGTAGTTTAGAATTCTGGGAGCATGATTTTCTGTTGCTGAAAGTCATCGAAGGAGAAGTGCTCCGTGAATAGCAAGCAGGCCTAGGACACCTTCCGACTTCGCACAGTGAATAATGGGAGTCATTTCATTGAAAGGCTTTAGTTTGAGAGTTACTATCGATTCGTGATAGGTAGCAGTATGAAATGTTGGATAATTGTAGCAAGGGATGATTTGTTTCTAGGCATTAGGTTATTTTAAGCCCAAACATAATTTGGGGGGTTTTCGCTATGGCTTCTGTAGACCTTGCATGACTCAATAGCTATTCTTTTACGAGCACAATGATTCATTGGAAATTGCTTTCATTTGTTGCTTCTGAAATTATGCTTCAGCGAATATTGATTGAATGATGGCTTTTTTTATTGATCATCAAAGGTCGCTCATAATTCAGTCTCCAGTAAATATTCTTAGAACAGGAGTCAATAATTATGTAGATTTTCGGAACAGAGTTGAAATGCTTTCCTATGAGAGTCTCTGACTCTCTCTCAGGGAAATGGTGCTATCACCTTTTAAGCGTGGCGTCAGTTTGGGTTTATTCAAAAAATTTAGTTCAGATGCTAGTAAGCCAAGCCTTATTGACAGATGCAAACGTTCACTTTGAATTATTATTATTCCGTTAAGGGAAAGTCGCACCGCGTCCTTGAAGAACTATTGTGCCCCTTTTACTGGTTATAGTGTACCTGTTGATCATAGTATCTCAAGCAGGCCTGTAACTGTTAGGAACTTTAGTATGTTCCCCACTTCCAGAAGTTTCAGCTTTGCATCTGGTATTCAGTGTTCTCCCAGATGTATCGACCTACTTTGCACAAGTGCCGGACACTGTCCCAGGACGTGCATAGAGGTTTCGTCCTCCTCCTCACAGAACCTGCAGGCAGTGTCCGTAGATATCCCTAGCTTCCCTAGGTGGTAGTTCAGCCGACAATGACCAGTGAGAATTCCCACTATGATTCGGAGGTTCTTTTTGGTGAGGTTTAAGCAATCCTTTGTGCGCATGGGTTCGTATCCCTCAATAAGCACCCTGGACTGCTCCATCCCTGGTAGGCCCGCCCAATATAGTTCCCTCAACCGTTTCTCTTCGTTTCTTAGATTCATAGCCATGAAACCGTTTCCGATTACACAGAAGGGTTCTGGCCCGCGTAAAGGCATCCCTGCTCCCTTCTTGGCTAGTTCATCCGCTGCCTCATTGCCTTCCAGCCCAGCATGGCCTGGAACCCAAAGTATCCAGACCTTGTTGGACGAGCCGAGTGTATTCAGTCTCTCAAGGTATTCCCATACCAGTTCAGAGTTCACCTAGTTGGACCTAAGTGCCTTGATCGCTGCTTGGCTATCGGTGAGAATAGCTATGTTCTGCCCCCTGTAGTTCCTTTGCAGATTAAAGGAGGCACATTTGTCTATGGCGTAAATTTTCGCCTGGAATATGCTAGTGTACCTGCCCATTGGCTCAAAGTACATTTTCCTTGGACCAATGACACCGGCACCCGCTCCCTCTGCTGTCAGTGTACTAAGTAATCAGTTGCTGGTTTAAGCCGTATGTCGCAGCCACGCTCTCCCAGTTTGCCTTGTTACTCCAACGTGTTTCAAACTTCTTATTGAAGTGAAACCTCGTTGTCATGTTGTCCCTCGGTATCAGTAATTCGGGATACCGCCTAGAAAGGATATCAATCTTCCTTTAGGCAGCTCCCCGCCTCACTCATGCTACCGGCCATCCTGAATATTGATCTCCTTGCCTGCATCTGTATGTGCAGATGCCTTTGGAGCTTATGTAATTCCCTGGCTTGTGTGCTGAGTTGGGTTCTTTCTGCCCAGATTACCGCTCCATAGGTAATCATTGGTCTTACTATTGCAGTATATATGCAAAGTAGTATCTTCGGGCTGCAACCCCATTTTTTTCCTTCAGTCACTTTGAAAGTCGACTCCAAATTTTAAGTTCCTCAAAATAATATCCTTCTGTATCGGCTCGGAATTTCCAGTGATTTGTTCAGTTTCTATAGGTTCCCAGACAGGCATCAGCGGGAACTTTACTGAGATAGGTTGTCGGAGTTTCTATGACCGCTTTCAACTTCCTGTAATAGTGACCCTAGAGTGTTTGAAACAAAAAGAATCTGGTGGTGATACATTTGAACTGCGCGTAGGATGGGGTAACGCTGTCATAGCGCTCCTGGCGAAATTCATTCGTTGCTTTGCCGTTTTGATTCATGATCATGCTCAAAAATCTAGGTTTCATCATTAGTGGTTATTCCATCCAAAACTTTGAGCCGCCTTTGGTGCCTTCTGTCAGCTCGCGGCACTTCAACGAACGATTTCCCCTCTGATCGTTGGGCAACACATCTGGGGGTACTTCGGCGCACCTTTGTTTTCATCTTCAAATTTCTTTGTTAAAATGCGATGAAAAAAAAGTTATCGGCATTAGCCAAGATTTCCACCATATTTTTCAGCATAAACCGCATCTGTCTAACATGGTTTGTTTGCTGCAGAATTTTGGTCGAAACAGGCCTTGTACTTGGAAGATTTATTTTCAGTTAAAAATATGATGCAGACGCAGGAAATAAATGACAAAGGAGTATAATTTCCATATGTGGAAACACTTTGGACCAACAAGGCAAACTGGGAGAAAGTGGCAGTGACCTACGACTTACCTGGTACACTGACGGATTCTTTACAGCAAAGGAGAGGGCGCCGGGATCATGGGTAGGCAGACCAGAATATTCCAGGTGGAAATATACGCCACAGATCTGCCTCCTAAGCTATGGGAATGCCTTGATAAATTAAACACGCACGGTTTGCACAATAAGGTCTGCAAAATATGAGTTCCAGGCCATATTGGGTTAGAACGCAGAGGATGAGCTGGACAGGAAGGAGCAAGAACACTCTGGGGACCAGTAACCTTTTGTGGAATCCAAACGGGTTTCATGGCTATGACGCTAAGGAATGATCAAAATCGGCAGAGAGAACCAAGAAGAGCCTTGGGATCATAATAGAAACATTCACTTGCCATTGGAAGCTAAATGTGGAGAGAGTGACGAAACTTCCATAAATATTTTGGTACAATGCCCAGGATTTGTGATCTTTTCACCGTACTTTTGCCTTCTAATCAACTCATCTACCGATACCTGGCCAATTCAATGCGTTCCAGTTTTAGTTATTATTTTTCCGGCAATAACGACCTCTCAGATTATCAGAATATACAGATCAGTGGAACAGATATTTTGCAAAAGTTGAAGCAGATACAAAAAAAGTTCCAGGGCAAGATTTTCAAGTGGGGTGACCCTGCCTTGTTTCAGTGAATCGATAGCTGAGATTGTTTCACTTCTGCTGGAGGAATGGCCTGTATCCTTATGCTGTTGGTGAATAGCTAGACCCAACTGAAACTTCACCAGGTGTTACACCGTTCAGAATCCAGGCAAAACCCACCTCTTAAGCTGCTCATAATCTGCATAAGGAGCTTATCGTTAACATCATTAAAGGGACCATTGAAATGTTTGCGATCACCTGCAAGACCTTCACCGATGCTGGAACCATTATTATTTGCGACAACTTCTTCCTTCCTGACCAGCTGAATAACAAATTGCCTTTTGTCACGACGGACGCAACGTTACAGTTCTCGATATTTGAAGGCGTCGATCAATTTGTATATCTAGGAAGCGTGGCTTCTGCCCATGGTGGCACTGAACTGGATGTTTTCCTTTGTCTAAAATCGGGAAATGCAGTTATCTCAGCAGCAAGATCAAGTTGGGACTGTCCTGGGTTAGTCTTCTTCCTGTGTTGCGATATGGGAGCAGGACAAGTAAAGTGACCTCCACTGTTACTCAAAAGGTCCAGGCTTTTGTCAATACCTGTCTGTTTCATATCACCGGAGTGCGCTGGCCGGACATTATCGCAAACGAAGAACTTGGTCGGGGCACAGCCCTGCTCCTCGTACACACTGTGATCGGAAGACGAAAGTGGCAGTGGATAGGTCACCTTTTTAAGGAGGGGCGAAAATTGCATTGCAGGCTACGCCGTGCAGTGGAATCGACTCTCCCAAGATGGCCGCCGAGTGGGTCGCCCTAAGAGCACTTGGCGCAGAACACTAAAGAAAAAGTGCGAGCGTCCCGGGAGGTCGTGGACGATGCTGAAGGGCATTTCAGGTAACCGCGCTAGGCATGGTAAACGCCTTCTCACGTCACGTCGTATAAATTATTAGGATTGAAAGAAAATCACCAACTCTACCGCTCCACCCTTCACTTGCCAAACCATTCACTCTGATCTGTACTGTCAAATTAACTAACTGAGGTAATTGAGAAAGCGCATTCAGAATTAAGGAAATCTTGAAGTGTCATCTTCCAGCAGAGCGTTATAAGCCCGTGTGAGTAAAAATGAAAGCTGATCCACCGCTTGATTTTGAGGTTAATTATTCTGGTCTTTTCATAACTTCCTATAGAGGAAAATTTTCATTCGAAATGTGTCTGTTGAAAGCACTTTCCGACTATGACGACCAGAGACCGTAAAAGATCCGTGGGGGATGCTTTCACAAAGACGACAGGATTGCAATAGATAATATTCCGATTAAAGTTGGTCATTTGAAGTAAGTCTTAAACGAAACGGTACAAGGCTCAGATTCACAATTGGATTGCTGAGCCATCGATTATTACGAATATAATTTGAAGAAATAAAAAACTTAAATTAAATTCAATCAAAAAACAAAAAAGATATTTTCCCGAATTTATACTACTCTTAAAACAAGCACTCTCATTTCCAGTGAGAGCCTCCTGTGGAACTTACATGATGTTTATGATAACCAAAGGACCACCATAGGTATGCTCCTTCAACTCTTTGAATTTTTTGTAAAAAAAAAGTTCACAGTCTTCCTCAACCGTCCTGGGCGATATTGATGTATATACATATATGTTCCTTGTTCTCCGCTTTATCATCATCAAGCTTCATCCATGTCCGGATAGCTCAGTGGTTAGAGCACTAGACTGTCGTACGAAAGGTCGCTTTTCAAATCTCACTGGTGACAGTGGGATTTGTATCGTGAGTCGCTATGAATGAGTACCTGAGCCAAATCAGGATAATAATCTCGAACGAGCGCAAAGCGGGTACTGTAATTCTGTAGTATACCATTAGGGTCTTGAATGAAGCGCTCTAACACGCTTCTAGGCCCTGATCCAATTGGATTGTCGCGCCAACGATTATTATTATTTTTCCCCTTTTTTTCTGTGCAGAATTGAATCTGGTATCATCATACACTTAAGGTTGGGTTAGTGGCAAGCCTACACCAGAGGAGCAAACACAAAGAGCAATAGAGACATTCATGACGTAATCGGTATTAACAGTTCGTCAATGTGCGATATAAAGCGATGAAGCAACTCACTCGTCGGACTTGCAATTAAATCCTGATCCTTTCTAATCAGTGACCTTTCCACTGCCACATTCTAATCAGTTCGTCTGTAGACATCTTGTTCTTAGGATAATATAGCTTTTCATTCAACATGGATCTAAGTAAAAAATTGAAGAGACATGCTGCTCACATGTGTTGCCGAGGGGTTGGACCTTCAGAGTGACAGGTCCGGTGACTTTTTATTTTTTATATTTCGTGGTTACATCTCAATTCTAAGCGAGACCAACCTGGCCGCACTTTTGTTCTTATGTACGTTATTTATGTCTGCTTTTTTTACGTGCTAGAGAGGGGTTGACCTCTGTGATAGGCATACAAGCCAACAAGTGGTCTAACAAATCATATTTGGCAACAACTACAATTCAAGATTTTCTAGTCAAACATCCGCTTTTCGTCTGATTTGCCGAGAAAGTAAATCCCTTGGTATACCTTACTAACTTGAAATCTTGTTCACGTCTCTTGACAGTCCTGACCATCTACCTTCTTCACAGTCCTGAACATCTACCAAATCTTCTAGACTACGTTCCGTCTTCGGTCCAAAGAAGAGGCGACGATGAGAGCAATTGCAGACGAACATTCTTGCAACGGACAATGTAAAATTTCCGCGGATACCAACCCTTACCAGTATGGAATAGCCTAGATAGCAGTAGGTATTTTAAAAGGTAAACATTTCTTATTGGGAAAAAAATGTAATACAAAGTTGACGAACTCAAAGAAAAGAAACTCTTTAAAGAAAAACTGAGTGCCCCATAATTTCAATGCTCATTACAGGTGTAGTCTCCCCTCACCGTGGCCGGGGTCTTCAATCATTGGGCCGTCTTAATGGGGTACGTGATTTTGGTGCCACGCTCGTTATTATGAAGTAGTTAACCCCCTACCCCCCTACTTGGCAGCCTTTTGACCATGCACCGATATTCAAACTGTCTGTTCCAATTCAATGAACCGACGGCTTGAGGAGCAGGCAGCCTAATGCAGTCGCAGAATTAAACCTTTTTTTGAGGAAGAAAAGGCAACAAAGCATTATAGATTACGGCAGAAAGGGAGATGATAGGGGTGCATACATGTTGGTCTAAAGAGTACTAAGCACTAAGCTACTAACTTAATTTTCGTATGAGCTTAACAACGTAAGCGATTCAAAGAGCATTAACTCACTCAGTGAGAAGGCGTAACCCGCCAAGGGTTTGACAGCAAAGGTATTAGACCACTAGCGAAAATAATTATTGAAGATGCCGCGGTAACTCAAAAACCGAGTTTTTATGAATCGATTGAAGATCAAATTTCTTGAGATATTTTTGGCAAGGTATTGAAAAGAGCTAACAGGGTAAAACCCCTGCGAGATGGTTCTTATCCCTGGAATGAAGGATATCGGAAAGCTGATCGGAAAGAAAAAAACGCTTCAAAGGGGACCATGTTTTTTTCTTAACGAAGTTTTGCAAGTGAGGCTATCTGGACCATTCTTTTCTGGTTTGGAAATCTGAGGTTTGGCATTTGACAGAGCCCAAAATGGAATTATACTAACGACAGAAATGAACTTTAGTTGAGATTAATTAGACCATCGAGGTTTCAAACCAGAAACAAGCTCATCCGGTAGTCCGACGGAGAGATCATAACTATATTTGGAAAATTTTGACCGATATAAATCTGGTCTTTGAAGGGCTAGTTCCTACAGAAAGTATATTTTAAATGAACGAATTTTCTGAAAAACAATAAAAACCCAACAAGCGCTTTAAACATTCACACACTAGAAATTGACAATTATTTTGATGCCGATAGTTTCCTTTTCAAGTTTTTCTATAACTAAAGTTTAGTCTACAACTAAAGTAAAAACCAAAAAAAAAAGGATCAAACTTAACAACTAAAACAAACGATTTGATTAAACGACTTACTAATATCCTTTATAATATTTTTCTTCGTCCTAATCCGAAAACCCTTCCAAATGCGAACAATAAGATTTATTACTTACGGTTCTCCTTCCAGCTCCGGACTTGACACCTACCTGGAAATATAGAAAAAGGTTAAAAATATGCGAAGAAGGTCGGCAAAAAAAAATATTATTTTTGAGTTTATTGTTAGTTTATAGAAGCCTCCATTATGTACGTGTTTTTTTTGCGTAGTGAGTGGTAATTTCAGTCTTTGGGCTTTTGGTAGTCCCATTGTACTATCTCAACGGACATTCAAAAATATCCTTGACTGTGGCTCGGATATGAACGAGGTGGAGATTGCAGAGCTGACGCCTGAACCAGCTCGGCCATCGCATCGTCTAGCGACCAAGAACCAATAATCGTTCCGATCGATGCAAAAGGTTTGGCGAGAAAGGACATATTGCCAAGGAGTGCAATAGGGTCTCCAAATGCCTATTGTGCGTAGTAAAAGAAGGACAGAATAACCGGCATATTACCGGAATTGGTAAATGTCCGAAATTTATTAAGGTCCTCACTGCAATGAGAAAATAAGGTTTATTTAAATAAACGTCAATCGTTGCAGAGTCACTGAGGATTTATTTGAACAGACCACGTCCGAATCCAAGATGACAATCGCCATCATAAGTGAACCGTATAGAAATCCTCTTGGTGTCATATGGGCCTGGTGGAGCGATGATATGGGTTTGCGGTCGACAGGCCATACAGTCAGGCAGCTAGTGGCTTTGTGTGGGCGAAAATACATACAACTGCTACGCCCCACCAAGTTTGAAACTGTCTGAATTCGAGCAAATGCTTGATAAACCTGTTCTCGACGCAAGGGGACGAAACCCAAAGGTGATTTCTGGTGATCTCAAGGTTTGGGCCCGTGAGTGGAGTACCAGAGAATCAAATGCTAAGGAGCGCAGTTTATTAAAAGCTTTTGCGCAGATGGGCATAGTTTTGTGTAACGAAGGTCCTGTAAACACTTTTCAGAAAGGGGGGGCAGGCTCGATTGTAGACCTGATCTTTGTCAGCCCTGCACTGGCGCGTGGTATGTCGTGGAGCGTCAGCGAACGTTACACCGACATCGATCACCAGGCAATCTTCTTTAAGGTAAGTGTTGAGCTACCGGACAAAGACCCAGCATGCCCGAAACCAAGAAGGATTTCAGGCTGATCTGCAAAAGCTTTGGATGAGTAGACATTTGTAGAGGTATGGTTAGACCGATCTGATAAAGCAGGTGCCTCTACGGAAAGAGCCGTCCATATAGTCCAATACATCGCCAAAGCATGTAACGCGGCCAGGACTAGGAGGTGTTCATTCCCCAGTTGAAGACCAAACTATTGGTGGAATGGTGAACTGGCCGAGCCCGAAGAGCGGCTCACAGGGCGGTAGGTAGAGTCGATGAGGGGCAAAAGGAGACCTATAAGGAAGCCGGCAAATCCCTCAAGTTCGCCATCCAGCGAAGCAAGAGGAAATACTTTAAGAGGCGGACGTAAACCCGTGGGGAAGTGCTTATAGAATCATGATGGGACGGTTCAGAGGTCGTTCATCTCCGCAGATCACTTGTCCTACCCTCTTGCTGAAAATCAACCAGGCGTCATTCTCCTAGCAAATAGAGGGCACCGGCACACTCCAACCACCTGTGAATATGAGGACAATTCCGCCAGTCACCAGAGATGAGCTGCTGGATATATGCGGTAGAATAGGAGACAATAAAGCGCCGGGCCTGGACGAGGTGCCGAATAACGCCCTAAAGCTTGCCGTGAAATCCAGAGTTATTCGAGGCGTGTATGGCCGAGGGCCTATTTCCAGCAGCATGGAAACGGCAGAAGTTGGTACTTCTGCCTAAGCCTGGTAAACCTCCAGGTGAACCATCCTCATACAGACACATATGTATTTTGGACACTGTGGGGAAAATGTTAGAACGGGTCTATAATAGATTGCTCCCGGTTGTTGAGAGCCAGGGTGGCCTTTCAGATCGACAGTAGGGACTCCGCAAAGCTAGATCAACCAATGATGCCATCAAATTGGTTACCGGCTTGGCCGAGGATCCAATTCATGGAAAGGTAGTACCAGCAAATATTGGTGGTAGTAACACTTTACGTGAAATCCATTCAATTCGGCCAATTGGAATCTAATACGGAAATCACTAGCGAAGGTTGGTATTCCCGCCTATCTCGCTGCTATCGTCGATAGTTATTTAGTTGAAAGGAGGCTCTGGTATGACACCGATGACAGACCCCCCAGGAGTACGTTATGTCCGCGGGTGTCCGCAGGGATCCGTGATGTGGAACATCATGCACAACGATGTACTTAATCTTCCCCTTCCGGAGGAAGCTACGATGGTGGTTTACGCTGACGACATAGCGCTGATTGTTGTCGCAAAACATCTCGAAGATGCTGAGTTATACTCAGACGAGGCAATCAGCACTGTTAAAAGTTCATTAGAGAACTTGACACTTACCGAGGAAAAAACGGAAGCGGTCCTCATCACTAAGCGCAGGAAGAGAAATTACACCTTAATTGGTAAGGTTTCGTGACCAATTTGCCACTTCAGATGAGTCCCCGTGCAGACTCGGGTCTGATCGCCCTGATTAGGCCTTTGGAGCATTCGCCTACTGAATCACGGCCCGCAAACCAAAGTGATTACAGCGTCTCCCGGTGCCACCACTATGGAGGTTCTCCTCGGCCACTTGGTTTTGGTTTGGCCGATAGGGTTGCCGCCCCATCTTCCTCGCCGCCACCTCTGAGCACCAGCTTGGATGTGCAGTGCCTTCAGAACAGTATCAGGCGACGTGTGTTATTGCGGGAATGATCCGGATAGACATTCTGGCAAGTGAGTCCAGCTGCCCGTACGAGAAAAGGAAAATGAGTCCTCCTAAAAAGGATGCAGAATACCGAAAGGCGGCAAGGCCAGAGTCGCTGGAGAAGTGGCAGCAACGCTGCGACGACTCGCATAGGGGTCGCTGGACACACACTTTGATTCCCCGTATTGAGGAGTGGATCCAGCGGCGACACGGCGATATTAACTACCGACTGACTCAATTCCTGTCAGGACATTCTGGTTACAGGAAGTATCTGCACAAATTCAGGATGATTCTCCCTCTCCATGATTTTTCTCAGAGAGGAGGAGTCTAGAAGACTCCCTGAAAACCAACCTAAGCCCGCAAGTCTAGGGTACCATGCTGTGCTAGATAGCCTCTCAAAGTTCAACATAGGATTTGTCTATTTGTCGTCGAACTCGTGAAGTTTGCAGTTGACTTCGAAGCGGGTAACATGTTTTGTTGAATTTTCCTAGTGGGTTTGTGCGTACTTAATCCGATGAAGGTTTATCTCGGCTTCGATTTCAATAGTAATATTAAGGTATTTAGGGCTTTCATAAATTGCGACCTCAGCAGATTCCTCCCGTGGAAGGATGCTCATTTTCGCGCAAAAAAAATAATGATTTTCTGACAGATCATTCCTCGTAAGCCTTAACGCCAGTTTTTGAAACAAAGAGGACCCTTTGGATCCATCCATCAATTCATAGGTATCACACCTAATGTGCTTATAGAGATTGATAGGGAAGGGATTGTAAGTTACAAGCAGGGAAAAATAAAGGATCACAGTCACTAAATTAAACTTGCTTCAGACAAAGCTTATTTGGGTGAAGTACAATAACAGGATAGAACACAAACCTATATGTAAATAAATACATAGAATTAAGGCTAATTCCAACTGACTGCCAAAGGAAGAATGATCTCAAATTGGGAAGAGCATTTTGATTAACTTTGCCTATTAATCAAACTCCTGGGCTAGGAACCTCCTGCATATCACTCCATAGAAATAATGCTGCACGACAAACCATCCATCCTTAGATTTCCATTCATCATAGCGTCATTGTTCTCTAACTCCGGAATATATGCACTGACCCCTGTTTCCGAGTCTCATCCATATCCTTTTGTTTATACGTAATTGTAATTTGAATATCACACGCAATATCCCTTGGTGGCGATACAAAACAGAAACTATGCATAAGAGAAATTGTGGGAGATATTTCTCTGTCCGTCTGTTTTATGTGGTTATATCCCTTTTTTGAAAATGAATAAGCCGAAAGAGACCATTTGCCCGGAGGACACATATATGTACAAATTTTCCTTCCCATATTACGGCATATTATTAATATGCTGTACATTAATTTTCGTCCCGCGGGACATTCACAAGTACCATAGGCTGCATTCAACCCTCGTTTATATAAGCCACCCCCTACCAAATTCTTCCTGCTCGTCAGCCCTGCGTCTATTGGCTTTTGATTATGCTCAGCCATTTGGAAAAAACACATTAACAAAGAGGAAAAATTATATATCTAAAGTTGCAAAAGGGATTGAGAAATCAAGGGTAATGCTTTGATTTTTAATACTTTCAGGACGCAATCTAGCACCAAGTCTATTGTCAGATTGTTCAAGAAAGTATCAGAGATGATTGGGAGCCTGATTGGTACAGTGTGGCAACATTGTCAACAATCGATTTGGCAACATTGTACACATAGAGCGAAACGTAATAGTAGAAATTTCACCCTGAACTTTTCGCAGTATCCTGGTCTGCCTGTCAGGTAGGGTGGATTGGGAACTTTATGCAATCGAATCTTTCTCGTATATTCTTATATGGGAGAGAGGATATGCACGTCAGAAGGGGGTGATAGAAATCCCTTGTGGCCCAGATGGTTTTATTTTGAATTGTGTAATCGAATTGACGAGGGTTGCTTTAAATGCAGAACGTACAAGTGTGTAGGGAACAGTGGATGCCCAAATTGTTTATTTTAAGTGTCATTCAAGCAGAGTCTATCTCATAAAAAAAGATGAATTTGAATTTCAGGGTTCTCTCAAAGGATTAGTCAAAAGGCAGAGATACCTTTACATTTTCTTAAAGTAGTTCGTCACTATCAGGAATTGCCTCCTTCCCAATTTGTCTACAAAACCTCCCTCATCTCAGCCTCCGCTCTCCATCGTCCTTCTCACTTATCTAATGAGTAGTCCTTATTTGCTTTTGGTCAAATACTCCGCTTCCGCACTTTCATACAAGGCCACTACCATTCTTCAGGAATATCAAGGGCATTGAACACTACTGCAATAGTCTGCATCCCTCCGTTGTTCCTTTCTACTACGTCACGGGAGTGGTTGCCAATTCCAACCAAGGCAAGAGAAGGATACAAAAAGCATAACTGTCGGAAAATCCAGGAAGAAATAAGCATTCGATATGGCACGAAGCACCATGATAACATGACACTATAGGGGTAGTTAAGGACACGTACCATGTACATATTTTTGGGGATGTAGCTGCGTTTGTGTTGCAACCGCTCCGATCACATAATGTGATTCTCCTCCGTTTTATCCTTTCCCATTCTCCCGTTGGGATTTTCGTATTGCCTGCATGGACTGGTTGGGATGTTGAGTGCATAAGGGCGCTCCATAGGTCCCGAGGTGTTTAGCAGGCGATTCAATCGAATTGGGCCGGAGTGGGCAGGCGAATGGAATTCTATCCTTTGTCCGATGCAGCTGTTACTTTCTAGGATAATTTCATCCCGTGAACAAGCTTATCCGTGGTGATGACGATGTCTCTTCCATTGAACCCGGTAGTTTGTGTTTCTCTCTGGCTGCCACCGACAGTCCTGGGACCTAACTGGTGCACTACCCAACCGCAATATGGAATGTCACGGGCAACCCTCTGATATGAATGGGTAAAATAATTGTCGGAAAATGTATAGATTCCGTACGGTGAGCATTGAGCACAGCGCATTAGACAGCGGGAGGGGAATTGTTTTCAATTTCAAGTTCCTGGGTGACGATCAACGAGACAAAAATATTCGCAGGAAAGAAAAATGATAGAAAAAAAAAATATAATGAAAGCGGATTATGGACCGGTGTATTAAATTTCTGGAGCGATAAGGGTCGAAGCGCACGTGCCATAGAACTGGAATAATTCGTCAATGGCAGATGCAAGGATGGTACGAGCATTGATGCTGTAGCCAGCATAATGACAATAAGAGGGGGGAGAAGAATGCAGAAGAAGGAAGCGGCCATTGAACTGAGATGGGCTTGAGTTGACGGTGTATGGAAGCAGAAAATCAATAACGATTTGTTTGGCGGCTTCAATAGCGTAGACGGAAACAAAGGAGATGCGTTCTTATATTCACATTAGCAGCACGTTGGGTTCATTCAATATGCAAATTGATGGTTATTGCATAAATCCCTTCTTTCAAAGTGGAGTTGCAATTTGAATTTTTTATTAGGTAGGACTAAAAAATAGAATACCGTTGCGGTGTTTTGCACATCTATGTATGTATATGTATTTAGAATGTCTGAGGGTTTGTTTACTTTAAGGATAAGTTAAGGCAACATTTTTAGTTTCTCGATTTGTTTATGGAAAAGGTTCACTTTGAAAAACATTTTGCGAACAAGGAAAACTTTTGTTTATTTTTACTCCTACCTTCCTCTTAATACTACACGTGGCAGGAGTCCTCTTTCGAAAGCAAGAAACCTTATACTTTTGTTGCGTTCTTGACCCTCCATTTATGTATTTACTTAATAGCGAGGACCGTAATTCCAAGAATTAAACCTTTAAAGGCTCATTGTACCCTTTTAGAGAACCATGAGCGCCCATGGCCACAGGAGGATTCGAACCCGGGATCGATATCACAAAGCTGATGCATTGTGACCCCTCAGGGGTCGTCAACAATCCTTAACGGGTCGTTTACGATACGGGGTGTGGCGTCCCCGAGGTGCTCGAGCAAGTAGTTCTGACTTCCTAGCTGACATAATACCTGCGTCCTTGGTAGTAGCCTCGGTGAAGAGCGAACTGCTAATGGCCGATACACGCCGAGACACACTGGGAGTCCCCGGCGCCGTCGACCACTCCTCGTCGACATCGAGGGGGTGATGTAAGCCTTATTTTGCCAAAATGGTAGTTGTGACGTGTATCAGGAGCCAAACCCCTCCGGACTCTGGTCGGGTAGTGCTCATTGAATCGGTATTAGTAGACCTCGTTGCTGGAACTGGAGTATAGGGTTTGTCTCCGAAAATATACCCGTTCCTGACTACTGCGGTCCGCTCCCTTGTACACGATGCACTGGTAAAAAAACTTAAATGGCGAACAAAAAGAAAACGAACGAGGGGATAGTGGAAATGGATAGTGAGCTGGCTGCGTTTATACGAAGCACGAAAATGTGTCGCTCGCACTAGCTCGCACAGCAAGGGCTGAAATACCCGACAAGAAATCGGGGTGCCTAGACGGAGAGGAAGACTCACAAAGTAATGAGGCACCTGCAATGAAGACGCGAACCCAGACAGTAACAGGCAGTGCTATAGCTGCGGAAAGAGGCAAAATGGAAACTGCCGAAACTAACCAAATGGTTTCCAATATAAGCCGAGTGGGATCGCTGTCGGCTTATTAAGAACTGTGCGGCAATTGTGAAGCGCATACGATCTGCGATGTTCCTCCAGAAAAATGTCAGCAAAGGGGTGAAAAATGGGCTGACGGAGCTGGAGATGCTCACAGAATTCCATAGGCGGAAATGGAGAGTAAGAGAAAATCCGCGGGAAGCAGAAACAACCGTGTCTCCCGAAGAGAACGCTATGAGTGCCATGCCGCAGACAGCCCATTATATAGCAAACTAGGGAGGCAAGGACATCTGAAGGAGACTTCACGCAGGTACTCTCTAGGACTCAAAAGAAGAAGGCGAAGAGGAATAAGAGACAACAACGTGTCATCAGAAAAACCTCTGCTTAAAATGAAAGCGGGTGCGAAAGACGGAGTACCAAAAGAAAAGGTGGAGATACGAAGGAGGACTAGACAGCCAGCTTTGCTTATTAAGCCAACGAAAGGCAAAACTTTTGCGGAAGTTCTCAGTGAAATCCGTTACAAGATCAAACCCAAAGATAGCAGAGCAGAAGTGTCTTCTATTCGTAAAACGAAGAATGGTGGAGTCCTAGTCAAACTAGGCCCGAGGACAACAAATCATATTACGTTCTTTGAAGCAGCCAAGGGGCTTCTGGGAGAGAAAGCTTTGGTTTCCAACCGAGAAGAACGAGGTAGAGGAGGCCATCAAACGCAAATGTCCGGATTGGTATCACCTCTGCGAACTCCCGAGGCCAAAAACTCGCTGTGTTGGAAGTTGCCAAGCAATACGCTAGCGCAGCTCGCTGCGGAGCCCAAAGCTGATTTAGTACTCATCAGTGAGCAGTACCGAAACAAGGACCCAGTTTCATGGCATCCTGATATATCAGGTCCCGCTGGCATATGAGTTCGCGATGGCACCCTCCTTAGGATTTTTACCCAAGGCCGAGGGGACTGCTTTGTCGGATTCGGTGTTCAGGGATAACGTTTTCAACGTCTATTTTATGCCGAATGCGACGATGCCGGACTTTCGACGCAGGCTTGATGATTTGGAGAACCTTATCTTAGGCACGGATGGGTGGATCCTGGTCGGGAGTGACTTCAATGCTAGGGTACTAATAATGGGGCATGTCTCATTCAGACTCCTGAGGGAAACAAATTCTTGAAATGGCAGCGAGAACAGGACTAGTTCTAAACACTGAATCCACCCCAACATCCCGGCG
Organism: Hermetia illucens; assembly: GCF_905115235.1. NCBI lineage: Eukaryota > Metazoa > Arthropoda > Insecta > Diptera > Stratiomyidae > Hermetia > Hermetia illucens. Next base: position 162,447,634 of record NC_051851.1, read on the forward strand.
CCCAGGCTGCGAGGGAAGCATTCCAGACGTAATCTTCGCATGGGAGTCTCTAGTGGTCGGGTGGCGAGCTCTGAAAGACTTTTCGGCAAGCGATTATCAATACATTGCCTTCGAAGTGGTGGACACAAACTCTCGCTGTGCGCCACCCCGGCGCTCTTTCTGTGCATGGAACGTTGCGAAAGTGGACACTGGGAGGTTTGTCGAAACTCTTGGAACAGGTGGGGCCGCGCTGGAAGGTATTCCTGGGGGTGGTGGCGTTGTAGTTGTGAACCTGATAGCGACGACCTGGGGAGCTTCCATGTCCAGGAGCGGATCGAGACGTGGCAAATCTTCTGACGGTGAAAATTACAGAACTGGGGAAGGAGTGTCACAGGCTCCACCGCTTAGCACAACGTCTAAGTGACCGGGAGGAGGCATGTACCATAATGACGGAGTACAAATCATCCAAAAGGAAATTCCGCAGAAACAAAGATCGTTGCTGGAAAAATCTGGTTAACAGGGACCTGTGGGGGCTCGGTCACAAACTGGTAACTCCAAAAAACGAGCTCCACGGAAATCCTATTCATTTAAAGCCGAGCAGATGGACCACATTGTACGGGCACTACTCCCTGCGCATCCCGTACGGGATGCATTCAACTATCCTACCAAAGAAAACCTGATGCATCAATTACTTCGGCTATATGAATATGGTTGTCATTTACCCCTTGGTGGGATATAGTGCGTTAAATGCACCCGCGCGCCATCATTCGCGGTTATCTGAAATGCGCTTCAGTTCCCCTCACGATTTCCTGATATCCTGCATTGCTTCTTTGCTGTTCTGTGCCAAGTGCCTTAGGGGTGACCCACTCGTCGGCCATCTTGGAAGAGTGGATTCTAATGCATGGCGTAACCTGCAATGCTACTATCACCTATCTTAATGTGTGACCTATCGGCTGCTACTTCTGCCTTCCAATCACAATGCGTACGAGTGCCAAGCCTGTACGGTAGGCCCGAAGGCTTGGAGCTTTTGAGAAACAGTGGAGTTCACTTTCCATGTGCTACTCCCATATAGCAGCACAGAAACAACACTAGCACAGAAGAGTCTCAACTTGATCTTGGAGCTGTGATTTCTAGAGTTGATTTAAGGCAAGAATCTAGCACTGTTAATGCGTCGGGCAGTATCCAGTTCGGTGCGACTGTCGGCAGAAACCACGCTTCCTAGATATACAGTTTGAACGACGGCTTCAATGCTCTGCCCATTAATGTAAATAGAGAGTGGGCGATGGCCGGTCAGGCTGAGAACTTTGGTTTTGTTGGTGTTTGTCTTCAGTCCAACTCTACTTGCCCCTCTTTCCAAATTCATAGGCATTTCAGCAACATTTCAGCACGACCTGGTGAGTGAGCAAAGAGATGTCATCGTCATAGTTGAAGTGTTTGAGGAAAGATGTCATAGTCCATTGAGTTCCTCCGCATGCTCTGGAGAAGGCAGCATGAAGAACGTCACCGATAACAAAGAGAAATAAAATAAGTGACAGGATGCAATTCTGCCGGTCTCCACTTTGAACTTCAAAATCCTTTGAGATTTTACCTCGGTGCAGCACGTGACATTTTGCATCATCATATGTTGCTCTGATAATGGCTATTAGTTTCTCCGGAGTACCCCTCTTGCGTAGAGCACTCCAGATACTCCTTGTTCACGCTAGTGAAAGCTTTCTCGTAATCGATGAAGAGCAGCTGAAGCCCAGACCTAAACTCCGCGTACTGTTCCAAAAGGATCCGTAGGGTGTTGATGTGGTCAATGAAGATCCAAAGCGGAAACCAACCTGCTGTTTGTTGATCAAATTTTCGAGACGTTTTTTGATGCGTTCCAGAGTTATTTTAGCTATTATCTTTGCGACGCAGCGAGCACGTAGATACACTCCTTCCGTTTTGTCACACTCAAAATGGGTGCCCTTCTTTGGAATCTTAACCATCATCCCCTCTCTAAGAACCGTCGCGGATTTCCAAGATATCCGCACGACTGGAAGTAGCATATATGCAGTAACTTCAAGTGCAGGATGAATAATTCTACGGGGAGACTGTCAAGCCCAGCGGCTTTACTCCGTTTGAGTGTAATGATGGCCGAAATGATTTCTCTTCTGCTGCCGTTTTATACACAAGAGGAAGAACTTCACCAAATGTGATACGGTTAGGAAGCATTCCACCTCTTCAGTTGCTCGTCGCTGTGGATAAGAAGACGATCGTTGACGTCCTTCAGAAGACCAGCGAAAGATTTGCAAGCTCTTCAATTAGCAAAATAGCTCTCCCATTGTCGAGCGAAAAATCATGAGATCATACAAGCGGTTGATGTTGAACTTAGGGGGTCGCAGTTGACCAACCTTACGACCCTGACCTTTTTCGAGGCCGTATCATCGCCTCTTTCGTTACACACATCCAGGAAGCAACTACTAAGTGTATTGCTTATAGCGAAGTTGTCGATCTGTGAAAATGGTCACCCTGATCAGCAAGGGTAAAAGAGACCTGGAGCTCCCGTTTGCATACCGACTGCTATGTATGCTTGGCACGGCCGGGAGCGTGCTCGAGAACCTCATCAGCAGTAGACTCGCTGAAGCGATCCGCGCTGCCGGGAACTTATCCCCAAGGCAGCTCGGGTTCAGAACAGGGAGATCCACAGTGGATACTATTATGGAGATCGTAGATGCGGTTCATCGAACCGAGACACACAGCCGTCGATCTCGACGGATAGAGCTCCTCATAACGCTTGATATCAGAAATGCCTTCAATTCCGTAAGATGGACAGATATGCTCATTCTACGTGCCAAACTATCTCTTGCGGATATAGAGGGATTATTGGAATGATCGCTCCCTGCTCTATGATACGCTAGAGGGCCAGAGGAGGATGAAAATCCCGTCGGGAGTAACACAGGGATCCATGTTAATGTCGGACCTCTGGAACGCTTCCTACGATAGTCTGCTGACATTCGATATGCCCGAAGAGTCGCGCCTGGTCGGTTACGCAGACGACGTTGCGGCACTTGTTGCCGAACGCACTATTGAACAGGCACAAAGCAGACTTGGCATATCGATGCGACGAGTGAGCTCACGGTTTCAACCTTGCGCTGGAAAAAACCGAAGTACTCATCTTGACCAGAAGGAGAATCCCAAGCGATTAAATACCTTGATTTAATGCTCGACTCGAAGATGAACTTTTTTGAACAAATCAAAGCAGCAGCGGACAGGGTTGAAGCTGGAGTCGCGGCCTTGAGTTGGTTAATGGCGAATGTTTGGGGCCCTATATCTACTAAGAAACGTCTCCTTATGGGAGTAACGCAGTCGGTTTTGCTGTATGGCGTGGAGGTATGAGCTGATGTCCTTGACAAGGAGGTGCATCGGAAGCCTCCCCTCCCCTCTCGTTGTTGAATGGGATTCCCTGACTTGAAGGCTCCCAAAGCCGGGAGAGCGGGAGGGCTAGCGCGAAGTAATATGTCAAACGGTGCCAGACTAGTTCTCTGATGACAGGGAGGTGTTTAGTTGGTAGTCCGACAGCGTACTGTTGCGGGAGTCCAACACTCTGTGCGTAAACGCATTCACTTACCCTACTCCCAAAAAAAGGAAACCTCTTTTTTGTCTCAAAGGACGAGAAGCAACGAGTGCCTAAAGGCATACCCACCCTGTGAAGGTAATACTTAAATAGCGGTCTGTCAACTGCGGCAGAGGATGTAGAAACTGCAAAGGCAGTGAATATAAATTTTGAAATTCGATTTCATCTTTACGATGTCATAATTGTGCCTTATTTTCTTTCGTTCAAGCAGAAATGAAGATGAAAAAGAGAAAAACTTCTTTAAGTAGCGTCCTGTTTACAAAACGACTTATTCTACTTAAGAAACTTTTCAAATATTCAGTAGCCTAAAAAGGAACGCATTTTACACACAATCTGCAGGAAGCCTGGAAAATGTGATTAATAATTCACAGTTCCCGGTGAGTAGAAAAACAGGAAGAGACATAGTAAGCTAACTTCCTTCTGATTCAGTTGTCACAGTTTTTATCGTTAATACACAATCAATTGCAAGATGGCTTTATGCATGAAAGATGTGAAGACTAGCTCTATCCACAGAGCCCAAAAAACCACCAGACAAACAGATTTCCGCTACCATTCAGCCGCTCCTCGTTTCCTCCTTTGGAGCATTCCATGAAAGTGCATCAGCATAGCCTGTTTAATTAGTCATCAGCTCATTACATCCGCAAAGCGACCTCGCAGTCTTGAGATGAAAGCAAAGACCTTCACTTTCGTCGTCCCAATGTACACATGTTTGTAATATTGTCCGAGGGACCATTGCTCTTGGCGGTCGGTTTTATTAGCAAACATCAAAGGGAAGTTCCATAGCGAGGAACCAGGGAAGAAGGAACCCAACGACGACTCAGAAAAGGAAAAGACCAAATAAACAAATCAATGCTTGAACTTTAAGTCTCCCGGTCCAGTCACTCTCCCACCGCATTGAACCCATACTTCCCCCGAAAACCAGTCATGCCTGTCTTCCCGACAATATGCATTCTATACATACGTAATTTCCTCTTCCGAGAGGAGGCCGTGTGAAGGAAGCGATGGCGCTACGACGGATGGAAAGGGAGCGATGGGGATGAAGCTCTTGGGATGATTGAGCTCAGCGCTCCCAGATCCCAGTCAACGGCAGCTCCAGCAGCCAGCGACATCCCGGTCTCCCCATGAATATATGGCGGTAGTTCCTGTTGCATTGGATGATACTCCCTCGGCTGCGCCCGCATGTCTAGACGGAAATTATTTGGCAAACGAAATGTGTTACCAGATGTGACAGTGTTGAACCTGAAACGGGGAGCGAAAAGTATGGATAATGGGGAAACGCGGAACAAAGTCATCACAGTCAAAGTGTGTGTAAAGGAGGCTTTGAGTGTCGGATTTTATTCGGTCGAAGCCCTATTCTGATCGGAACCAGACCAGGGGGAGGGTTTCAAACTGAAAGGCGAGGCGACACCCAAAAACTTTTTTGACATTCGTCGTAATTTATGGGTAGAAAGTTTTTAAACGATAAGAAGTGTAGCGGAAGGACGAAAGTAACTGCGACTGTACAATCGTGAATTTGTCTTTGGACGATGATTTCAATGCCTCAGTAATTGAGGCAATTGTAAGTTAATATACTCCGCGGCAGGAGAGCAAAGTTTCACGCTCATGGCTGCCAAGGACCAATTAGGGATGAAAGTGATGGATCGATAAAATGTCTTAGAATTTTTTGAGGAAATAATAAAGGAAAAGAATAAAAGCTCCGAGGAATATTTGCATTGGAATAGTTGAGTTCCGGGGCTCAAATTTATTGGTGCATGCTTTGATTCCCCCACCTTAACTGACAGAAAGAATCTGGCCAAATGCTGCTCCCTCAATCCAGGGATACTATGCTTTTGTTTTCCCTGATGGAGAGGTTTTCGAGAAGACAAAGAATTTTACCGCAGTCATAACAGCTTCAATATTCTGTAAGGAATTTTAATAGGATTGGAATCTTTTCTCTTTATTTGGGTGTAGGCCAACGGATCAGTTTATGGAGGTTCAAGCGGTTAAGATAATCATGGGGTTCAATGATATCGGGGAAAGCTGCTCTTGCATTGGTAGGGTCGATGGAAAAGAGGATGCACCACGACTATAGGTTACTATTTGCTCACATTGTGGAGCCCTTTCATATGGTAAGGGATGAACCCTACAACACGATTATATTTTGGGGCTTCCTGTGTACATGGTTAGTACCGTTTACCTGAGATAGGAAACATTTCTTGCAAGAAGAGTTTGTTAAGCAGAACGGAGATGGCCAGCCTTATTCTTCTTTAATCAAATTATCAATGTCTTCCGGAATAACCGGCCCCAAGTACTTGGGTGGAGCTAGTTATAAAGACTGAATTGAAGCAACCCCGTTTTCAGGTGCAAGTGAATAGATAACTCCGCTGTGAATGACGATAACAAAATATGTCTTAGGCAGCTGAATATGTCATATCCTTTGTGAATTATAATGCGATGAAACCTAAGCACGAAAAACCCCTGTCTGCTTACAATTACTATGTTAATGGGGTGGACGTCAATCCCCAGTGCCTAATTTGTGATAATTTCTATTGCCATCTTCGTAAAGAAACATTTGTGGTATCCCTACCGACGAAAAATTAAATTTAAAAGATTTATATAACTACAAAGGAAGATATAGATTGACTGATGGTAAAATTAGTCGTGTGTAGTTCACTTGCTTATTTAATTATTGGAGGATGTGTCGTGTTTCTAGAAACTGAATGCTGAGCGCCAGGACTGACGGGAGGTACGTGGGAAGGGGCTGGTTTCTCCCAGGGCCGAGTTTTCTCGAAATAAAGATTAATAAAATTAGATATACGTCATTTTGGTATGGTTCTTCGGATTTATCAAAAGGTTATGGATTGTTTAGTTCAATCAAGAATTTGGGAGGATAGAGTGCACATTGCCAATGAGTGCAACTTCAAATCTACGTTGTAGGCAGGAAAGCGCTAAATACCCAGAAAAACGCTCGTGGTTGGTATGACCAGCACAAACCTGAGGAAGTGTATTGTTAGGTTTCGCTAACAATTGGAGCACCAGCGCAGCGCCAACTAATGTCAAGGAGGGTCTGCTTCAATTGTTTGATTGACATTAATTGGTGCTGCGCTGGTGCCCAAATTGTCTTACCACCTTGATCAGGATTATTCCAACAGCAACTATCAGGAAACTTTGCTCCAATTAAGAAAGAAGCCTATAAATCTACAAGAAAAAAATACGAGAAAGAGGCCGTGTCACGCTGTTTAGCGATGACAATCGCCTAGCAAACTTTTGTTAGCTGTTTAGGTAAGGGAAACTCTTGAAAGAAATCTGTTCAGAGACGAACATATTTCTTCAGTGGGTCCCTAGAGGATGATTGGTTCACTCAAATCATGTATATTGATTTCATCATCATTTAAGGGTTATTTCTTCCTTCAGCATGAAGGGAGAGCCGCAGCTTTTCCTAGGCTTGAACTCTCCCCTAAAATCGCCGATCCAGTAGCCTCCGCCTGCAGTATTTAAAGGCTTTTGTAAATTTGAGAACATCTGACAGAAGTAGAGAGTGCGAGGTATTTCAGGATGAGGTCTGAGGAGGCCGGACAGCTGCCAATGAACTACAGGGCCGTCTCATCTTCTTTCTCAGATTAGCTACATATAGTCGGGACTGATCTCCAGGATTTTTCCCATGTGGTAGTTTTAGGAGAGATATCCCATTAAAAGGTCTACCAAGGTTCTCATGTTCCACTTCTGAAGGAACAATCAAAATGCCGCTCTCCTGGGTTCTCTCATCTGTCGGGAAGAATTCAAATTTCTCTAATCGGCTGTGTGAATTCTTGCTTCGTGCCCGAATCGAAAACCTGATAAGGCCCTCAAGCTCGTCGCAGAAACTGAAGAAATTTGTTAAGTTATGCGGAGCGGAGCATGCTGTGCTAGCATTTTGAGAAACCCAACTGGTATCTAGAACTCGTAAACCTTCAAGCTTCCTCTTAATATTCCATGTTTTTTCAAGCACTATGGCAGACAAACGGAGGAGGTAATGACTGCTTGGTAGTTGATGGCCTGATTTCCATGAAGTTATCTCCCTATTAAAATCATGACTGCAAATATATAGTTGTGAGAAAAGCATCAAATTCGGCCAACTGGAACCGAATTAAGAGATCCTTGGCGACGACTGTTATTCTCAGTTATCTTATTTCTTTTGTTGACATGTCATGCCGGGCCTAGATTTTCTCTCTACGGCCCTGGTGTGTGCTAATGGGTGAGACTATGTACTATACAGACTGTCGCTGAATTTTGCCTTTGCCTGTTTACTGAGCAACTTTGGTACTTTTATTCCTCTTGAAAGTGATCCGCCGTAAGCAAGACCTCCTTGGTTGACTTTTTCCGAGGATTCTAGCCTACAGAATTTCCAAATTAAATCTTTCCTACTCATTTGATTTGTATCGGTGCTTCCATGTAATTTTGACACATTGGTATGTCGACTTCCTATAGTTGTCCCGTTAACTGTGTTCTATATGATAGTGTGAACTGAATCCTTTTGCCGAACGAAAGAACAGCAATGCTGTCAATGTCGGCAGTCTGAACCGAAAATTGTTAAATCCAAATGTCTCAGTAGTAGCAGATTCACTAGTATATCCCGAACGTATGGTAATCATTTAAAAATTATATGTTTCACCCCCATAAAGGGGAGAGAAGTTCTGGTGTGCTCAATCCATTAAGTAGGGCTTTGCAACGCTTATTCAGCGTTAAATAAGTTAAGTAGTGCCTGACAAATAAGCTATTACACCCTCAATTAAGAAGAGATATTGGATAGACTGTAGATTGCATCGACATTAAAGGCCGGTTGCATTGGAACCTCGCTTTGTGGAGCTCTGATTATTTTTCAGTCATGGATCATATCAACACGGCACATAAAACACCTCGAAATGATATTTAACAAAAGATTCGATTGGCAAGGTTGTCCGTTTCCCGGGTTTGAATCTCGACCACGGCAGGCGTTAAGCAGACCTTAGGTCTACAATAAACTGATATGACGTCTTTGGCTATATTTTGGGCCTAATGGAGTGAGATTCTGAAGAATACTCCTCTTCCTCATGTAGCACTTTGCTTTCATCCTGTTTTTATGCTATTTATATTTATATGATATATATTATACCCATTGGCTTGGGAGCAAACCCAAATGTCGGACTATTTGTCGTAAAGAACCTAAAAAAAACAAACATGGACCTGAGTGCCTTGATCGAGAGAGATGATCCGCGAGGGATTGCCTCGTCCATCGATGCTTCTCTTGACTCAGATATTCTTGACGCACGGCCCCTGGGGTTCCCAACCTGCCTTGGCATCCTTAAGCCATTATATTGAAGGTTACCCCCTATATTACTCTGAGTGTTGCGAGTTACAGAGGAGGAAGGGAAGAGGCAGCCCTCAAATCAAAATTTTAACTCTGGTTCATTTATTTATAATTCAATACTAAGCTGAAGCACCAAATACAATAGCACACCAAAGAAATCATCATCTACTGCACAACAACCAGTATCCGGTCTAGACCGGCTTTAGAAAGGATCTCCAGACATCCCGGTTTATGTCGAGGTCCACCACTTCGATATCCCTAAAAGCTGTCTGGTGTCCTGACCTCCATCAATTTCAGGCAGGGTCTGCGCATTTTCTTTTTCTATCATAGATATTGCCCTGATGGACTTTCCGGGCAGGATCATCCTCATCCATACGGATTAGGTGACCCGCCCACCGCAACTCATTGAGCCGGATTTTATCCACAACCTGACGGTCATGGTATCGCTCATAGATTTTCGTCCATCCTCATGTAGGGGGCCAAAAATTCTTCTCTCGAACGCGGCCAAGAGGTCGAAATTTCTTTTGCTAAGAACCCAGGTCTCCGAGGAATAGATAAGGACTAGCAACATCATATTCTTGTATAGTAAGAGCTTTGAGCCTATGGTGAGATGTCTCGCGGGGAACAGTTTTTATAAGCTGAAATAGGCTCTGTTGGCAGCCAACAACTGTGTGTGGATTTCATCGTCATAGTTGTAAGCTCCTATCTTTATTTTTTTCCTTTGACCAGTGCTTTTTAGCAAATCGTGAAGGATGTTGAAACGCATTGCCAAGCACGCTATATATCATATAGGGGTTTATAGCAGCCATATAATATTGAATAAACATTTCTGTCCTTGACCATGCAAACAAAAAGGAAGGAGCCAAATAATGTCAAATCCTATCGGCGCATTTCGATTCTCTGGCCAGATTATTTGCAAAATTTCTGTTAAACGACTCAAGTTTTATAGCAATACATACATCATTACGTCAATTATATTGAAAGAAAACAATTGTGCTTAGCTCTTTTCCGCCAGGGCTTGTTATTCAAATTGGACAGGATCAAGCAGTAGGCTGCATATGCTGAATATGCCTCCTTGGGAGTCAACTTATTATTATTATCTAAGGGAGGTTCTTATGTGGCTCTCCTCGAGAGAAGCTCCTCATCTACCCTTACTATTGCAAATGCGGGTTAGGCATACACCCTGTACGAGGTAACCCTACTGTTGACAAAGCGCTATGAATCTATACCGAGCCATCCGGTCTAGACTGGAGATCTGTACAGGGGATAGTTTGCAGTCGAGGATACCTGACTGTAGTTGAAAGTAGCCTCAAAGTGCTACTGGGGACTATGACTCAGTGGACTTCTTAAACTCCATATTCACGGGATCCAAATTTGTACCGAAATTAACAGAAGTAGAAACACCAAACAGACAAGCAGGACTGCCAACCGCAGAAGAAGGGAGAAGTTGGAGAGCAAAATCAGACTCAATATCGGCCTGCCGAGAACATCGCAAGCAAGAAAGAATCGTCAAGGCAGAGACCAGCAAAAGTATGTTTGAGGTTAGTATATCCAACGTTAGAAAAAAAGAGCTCAGCAGCGCAAATGAAAAATGTTATCTATTGAAGGAAAATTTAGAAATAGGCGAGGCCCTCAAGTATGCACGGGATAGCGTAAACTATCAACGGTAGAACCTCAGTAGAAATGAACAGATCGGTCGAAACGAGAGGAATATTTCCAAGAAACCCAAACCCAAGGAGGTTGGGGTGGGATGCATCTGCCGCGGTAAAGGGTGCCCAGATCATTTCTGGATCAAACAATAATCTGTGAAGAGCAAAAATCATCGAGAACCTTATCAACGGCCTGATATATAACGAATATTATGTCAAGTTTTTGTTCAGCGAAATACCTTTGTGGTCAGACCTGATACTGCTAAACTTCGCGACAGACGGCATGACAAAATGGTTCAGGACAATAGCGCCTAAATTGTCAAGTTCGCAGGGAGCAAAGCTCGGCGCACGACTGTGAAGAGGATTTAAAATCAAAGAGGAAAGCAAAAGCAAACTCCTCAGGATCAGGGTGAAAGGCCGACTCTCGAAGACAAGTAACAGATAATCTTAGCGATTCTAGAGACTGAAAAGGCAAGAGTGAATTGGGAAGAGCCCTGCCGGCTTTGAGGAACGGCTGGACGATCTAGACTTGGATTTAAGGCGCAAGGTGGATGGTGAGTCATAGGTAAATAGCATATCGGATTACATTTCAACTGATTGCAGAATCGTGTGTGTACCGGGGACAGATTGCCGGTCTACAAGGAAGAAGTATGCAGATCACTTGAGACTTGCGAAAAAGCAAGAGCTTGCATCATTCTCAAATCCAAATATGTATATGTCCTTTCGAATTCGTGACTGGAGATAACGAGACAGTTCATGTTGGAAGAAAGCTGTGGGGATCGAAAGGCATTCGTGGCATAGGGCAATAGGGAGGATACTCTGATTCCTCCGGAATAAGTCGTTAGAAAGCGGGGCGGGGGACACAGTCGGTTCAGTCAGATCATAGAATAATAAGATTGGACTTTGAAGCAACTTTGAAATGAAGAGAATAGTAAGGAATCTAAGCACAGATTGGGATTGCTATGTAAGCCACCTGAGCAAAACCATGGGCCGACCTCAATGGTCTTATGAAGCAAGCTATGCGGCTAAGATGGCGATTTCACCAAAGGATGCACCCTGATGAAATAGGAACCTAATTAGAATGAAGGACTGACCAAGCTATTCTATGAAGAGAATGAACAAGCAACAGAGCCATTCAGAATGTAAAAAGTATAAGCCAAGGGTGGAGGAATATCTTGTCTATACAAGGAAGATGGAGGATACCGAAAAAGGAGAGGATAGGATACATCTATCTCGAAAATTAATGTTCTTTTCCCACGGTGGAAAATAAAAACTTTCTGATTCCCGAACAACCGACAGAGGGAGAATAAAGGAAAATTGGCGAATATCAAAAGTGGTATGCTTGGAAGCTAAAGCAAGATGGGCAGTGGGAACTTTTAAACCGGTGAATGCATCCGGAACTAATGGTATCTTCCCAGCATTACTTGACAGAAGCCGACTAACCATTCAAGGCTCCTTCCTGACGTTGGTAGCGGCAGTATATAATTTTGACACACACCAAGGCTATGGAGACCGCGAAAAGTGATTTTCACCTCGAAAGTGGGTAAAAAGGATCCCTTTTACTGAAAATCTTTCATGTCAATTTGCCTGAAAACAGTGGATAAAGTCATAGAGAACTACATTAGGGCTAACGTTCTAACGCGTAAATCCTTACATCCATCCCGACATACCGGGGAGAATGACCAAAACTGCCTGTAGTAGCAGACGGACATATTATGCCATGCAGCATATATAAAAGAAATAGGTCTGTGTGTGTTTGTGTCTTACTCCACAAAAGATTCAAGAATACCCTGGCTTTCTGGACGGGCAAAATATTAAGGAAACGGCAAATAGTACACCTTATCATGAACAGAACTCAAGGTTATCCACAGGGTGAGTTACTATCATGGCTAATGTGGAGTATAGTTAATGAGGAACTCTTGGAAGAGCTAACAAATGAAATTCGACGGTTGCGCTATTGTATTAACCTGTTCCTATGTGACGGCGTCCACGGGAGATTCAGAATTGTTAGCAACTGACTGCTAAACAGGAAGCACAAACATGAATTTCAGTTTGGTCGATTTTATCCAAGCTTCCACTAAAATGTACAGAGGCCAATTATTGGTGAAAGACGCAGGTTCATAACTTGGAAGAAATCGGGGTGTATATACTGTTAATATTAAATTATGCAATAGTAAGGTAAATAATTAAATAATTACCTACGGGATCGTAATCTGAACAGAAAGATCCAATTTTGGAACAAAATTAAGGGATTTGCACAGATTTCAAAGACTGACTTCTGTGTCTGAGGTGATAAGAAGATGTCCCACGGGGTCCCTGAAGATCCTTCTGAGTGTAGCTTCTCTTCATTCTCTCATACATATACAGGCAGGGGAGGCAATCTTCAGAATGTCTAGGGTATCATCGAAGTGGCGGGCTACCTGAATCGAAAACAAATGACATTTTTTCTAGGTTATATCCGAATTATAGATACCAGAGGATAACATGACAATGGCTATGACAATACTACGGTTTAAGCCGAAAACTGACTAGCTGATGCACTGACCGCTCCCTCATAGCAGGCGTGTTTATTAACCTCACTAATATTTTCTATTTGGAGGTCGTCATTTCTTGTGTACTAGGGAGCGTCTAACAAGGTGTATGTTCTTCGGAATGAGTTGTTTCGTAGTTCAACTGACAATACGCTTGTATAAGGCTGGCCTGAACGATTCCCGCCTATACTTTTATTGGGAGCCATAAATCGCTTTCATAAAAATCACAGCCAAAGAAGACGCCCTGCCCAGAAATCTGCATTACAATTTCATCGGTTTTTCTAACCAAAGAGTTGCGCAAAAATGTGGCTCCAAGGGTGATGAATTGGTGTCTGATTGTGCCAGCTGCATGTTAACAGCCTTTACTTTAGCAAGTAAAACTCATATCTGTTTTGCTGCAATTCATTGCCACACTAAAAGTGTTGTTCCAAGATTATTTCTACCCTCACAGACTTCTTTGATGACCCAAAGGGATTCAGTGACAAGTGCCCATAAACGAGCTAAACAAACAAGCATTTAGGTTCCTTCACTCCGTATCCACCCCTTCGCGCCTCATAAATCCACCAAATCTACCTGTTGTTGTCATCGCCTTATTGCCGTAATAAAATCATTCACATTCGATTGATATCCTTATAAGAAAGAAACACAGTCGTCGCGTCAATGTGTTTGGTGTCTAGCCAGGCAGCAAACCAACGAACCACCTCAGACCATATTCTTACTTGCACGCCACCAAGAACGTAGGGAATTCCTATTATTTTTATTTCCCTGAGCGTCATCGTCGTCAGACTGAGTCTGGATAATAGGTTGGTTCCTCCGGCACTTCTGCTTCTCCTTTTTCCATTCTTTTGTTTTCTTTTATTACACCTTCCTTTTCGATTATATTGTACCAACAAACTCGTCGTCGTAGCAGGTCTTGTCCTGTATGTATGTATTAATAAATGAATTATGTACGTTTGTAATGCATAGTGCAACCAATACATTAGCACGTCATGTGGAAACCGGTCCACCAGACCGTATATAATATATAAATAAGACCCGCGTGAAAAAGGTAAACTTGAAGCAGAAGGAACAAATCGACGAAACAAGGCTCAAATCCTTGCATCACAAAGGACTCACATGTCAATGACTTTACCGTTACGTTATAAATAATTTACTCCGAAAAGGTAAATGAGTCCTCGGGCTCTTTCATTTAATGCGGATAACAGTGGAAGCGACCAGGGTTGCTTTTCAATCGCATTTCCATCAGGACACAGAGAGACGCACAGACACAAGGGTTGCAGGTAATCCAGAGAATTTATGTATCTATAACACGAAATTCCAGTTTGTTTTTGACAAGCTTGTTCCCAACAACTTTTCAGTACATTACCCTATCCTGAAGGATACGTAGATAGTCGGAAAGCAGGTAATTATTCAGTTTCACCCTTGCGCCCTTGTGCTGATTCAACGGAGTATCTTCAATGCAAAGAATAAGGAGCGGAACGGGAATATTAAGTTTCCCCAACGGTTAGTTGATAAACAAAGCAAGGTAAAGTGGTTGCAGGATATGTTACAGTTTATAGGTGAGCTAATGGAAGGACCGGTTTAACTGACCTCTGATATACGTACGAAGGAAGAACTAAGCAAGTGGTCATGGCAGCTGAAATAACAGCTGAGTTCATTTTCAGTACGGATACTAATTACAGTCATGCAAGGTAGAATGCATTGCGGGAAGCATATGTTGACGTGAATGCAGTGGAATATGTGTAACCAAGGCGTTGCACCTTTGTTTAACTGATATTCGATATGTGGAATATTGATTTGTTGGTGGATTTAAGGTAAGTTGGTATCTTTCTTAGACAATGGTAGACAATACTCATTAATTTGAAACCCAATTTTAAATATAGAAAATATTTGACTATCGAAAAGTGACGTCAAAAGGAGTGAATGACAAGGACCTCATTCTCCTATCGAATATCCTTAAGGTCAATAGAACAAATTATGTATTATTTATTTTCTACTTTATGAACTCTTAGTCGACTTCGGGTTAGAAATTTTATCAAAATTTAGGCGAATTGCCTACTAATCGTCACCTCTTGTGATTGGAAAACTCCCCTTCTTAAGACCCAAACCACCCTCCATGTTGAATTTTGAATGGACTAACAAACATCTCATCTAATCCTTAACTGCTACTAGAATTTATGAACTAAAAATCAAATTTCCATAAAAAATAATTATTAAGTCCGCTATTTTCAACGGGTTGTCTCCAGATATCCTTGCTCCTATCGTATAACGAGGACTATCGAGAGTAAAACGACTCGTCTAGAAGTAACCAGCCCTACCGTATCCGTCAACCACCTCTTTTTAGACAGTACAAACTCATTTCAACTCATTTCAACTCATTTCAAATACAACCAGCTCCGAACTGATCAATCTAGATCACAATCATTTTATCGCAACTTAGTGTCTGAACAGCAAGTTGACCTTTATGTCAGCAATAGCATAACATAAAAAAAAAATAATAAAATGAACTTAAGTAATTTCCATGAAACGTTGACGGTTAAAGGATTTTGCCGTCGTTGGCGCTCTGCAACTTATAGTGAGCAATTACAATATTACTCCCCCAATCGTCCTGAATTTTCGATCGATCCTTCAGTTCTTGAATCCGAATGTTTTCGGCCGCCCGTTTATTTCCATTCCATTTGTTATTTCATCAATTCTAAGTCCGGGTAATATGTGAAATTGTCTTTCAAGATTATATTCGCACAATTTTCATGTTTTGTTTGAAAATCTCTTCCACAGACGTGAAAGAAGGACATATTTATGACGTCCATACGAGTTAACAGCACTTTCACAGATCTGTACCACCTGTTACGGTGCAAGTAGAACTGGTTCCATTGACGGGCCCGTTTTGAAGAAGCTCGATTCTTCGTAGATTCCCACGCTTACAGGCAAAATTAACTGCGAATGAAAATGCTACTCCCAAGGGGCAGAGTGTAGCGAGATACGGGAAGGAGGAAGAAATGCCGGAAAACTACTTGAGAGACATAAGGTGCAGCGACAAATCGGGAGCTGCCTTCATCGCACTAGGTAATAAAATCCTAGAGCCTTGCGAATTCGATCAAGGAACGCCGGAATATCACAGTATTAGGGGTGATTCTATGTATTTAGTTGGCGTACGGCAAGGTCCAGATTGAAAGTGGAGTGAAGACATCGATTGAAAAAGTAAGTAACACAAGTGACGCCCACAAAAAACTCGGGAGAGAAACCGAGTAAGAGGCATCGCAAATGGTTGAACGAGTCAACTGGCCGGCAATCCCCTAAAAGAAAAAAGTATTTAACTCCCAAAAAACTGGAGCAAGTAAGGAGGACTGCGCAAGCTGCAGGGGAATCTCATGTAGCCGCAATTTCGGCGAACGAGTGCAAACCCCCCAAAGAGGATGTAGAAGCCTGGTGGCTCCTCGAAAAAAGAGAGATAGGAGGAGGATACAAACGGGGTCATATGCTGACATTCTCAAGAGAGTGAAGGCAGACCCCGAACTTACCACTCTCGGAGATAATGTTAGCCGTATATAACGGCGGTTAAATTCTTGAGCTAAATTGGAAAGTCCTTGGGACAGGAAGCCGAAATCAGGGTTAGCAGACCGGAGATCTCCATAGTCTGCAAAGATATAAATGAGCTCACTACGAAGGAGGAGGTTCGTAAGATTTTGGAAAAAGAGTTCGACCTCATTGGGCTTGAAGAGTCAGCGGTAAAGATGTTACGGTGGGACACAAGCCGCCATCATCAATCTGCCAGTGGAGGTAGCACTCAAACTGTTGGCAGCAGAGAGAGTTAAAATAGGCTGATTCATGTGTCGCCTCAGAGAGCAGGTGTCGCTGAAGCGATGTTTTAGATGCCTTGGCTTCGGTCATATCACGAAGGCATGTTCCAGTAGCGATGGCAGGTCGAAGCTATGCCGAAGATGTAGAGCGACGGGCCACATGAGCAAGGATTGTGGAGCAGACCCAAATTGCCTACTGTGCAAAGGAAAATAGGGGGTGGACCATCGGCATATTGCAGGCAGCAGCAGATGCCCCGAATTCAGGAGAGCCCTCAATACAAGTCGCAGATGAGGTTGGTTTAGCAGCTGCTATGCTCCACCCAGCGTTATACTTACCGAGTATAAGGAGATGCTTGCCGCTCTGGTTTTGGATGCAAGAGGACGTTGGCCGACCATAATTGTAGGCGATTTTAATGCCGGCTGGTTTTTTGATCGCTTACCATCGACTTCGATGTTCAGACCAATCTTGGCAAGTGAATTCTCGTTAGTACGAATTACGTAGCCATACCATTGAAGACGCCTCTTTCGCAGCTTTTCCACGATCGGTGCAACCACATATCGATCGCGGATATCCTCATTTCGGATGTGATCAGAATGTGTGACGCCACTAGTCCAATGCAACATCTTCGTCTCCATTACCGTAAGACGCCGTTCATTGTCTTTTACAGTCGGTCAGAACCATAATATAGGGAAACACCTGAGACCTGGCAACTAGCCTGAGCCTGCCCCCGTGATAGAATTGAGGTAGTGCCCGACGAGTTGCGTTTGCCTTGAGCGAAACCATCGGTCAGTACTATCTATTTTTTCTTTGGTCATATTGGCTATAAACTCTAGGAGTTTTCTGATCAGTAAACATGTTGGATTTGCAAAACCCTAAAACAACCCTGATTTGACTCAGGTACTCCTTCACAGCTGAGTTGACTGGTATCCGACGTCAAATCACGATACGGATTCCACTGCCACCAGTGAGATTCGAACCGCGATCTTCCGTACGACAGCTTTGCGCTCTAACTACGCAGCGATCCGGACAAGTTCAATAAGGTTGGGTTTATTTATTATTGGGGCATTCAAATTTATAGTTAGTTGGTTAGTTTAGTGGGAGGAGCCGCAGCTCCAAGCACTCAGACCTTTGCTAGGCCCATTGTACTATACCGAGAGGTCGCCTATTCATCGGCCACTCGCCGACGGAGTTCGGAAGCTTTTCCGAGTCTGAGAAATTTCTCTAGAGGCAGAGAATACGCAGACTCTTCGTTGGAAAAACCTTACCAAGGTATCTTCTTTTGAGGTCTGAGGAGCCCGGGCAGCTCCTCCTCCTTCTTGCATTGGCAACATATGGCCGAGACCACCACTCCATTTTTTCCATGTAGTAGTTTAAGGGGCAGTGTCCCGTTAAAAGCCATACTAGGGATTTCGTGTCCCACTTCTTAAGGGATAACAAAAATGCCCTTCTAGCGGCCTCAGGTTCGTTCATAAAGATTTCCACCTGCTGGCAGAAGTTCAAATTGACCCATTCGGCTGCGTGAATCCTTGCCATTCCTCCCTTCAGAGTAGACTTGACAATAGATGGCCGGATGCCATGATCGTTCTGGCCCCAACGTTATGGATTGAGAACCTTGACGAGTCAGTCTGTCAGCTTGCTCATTACCAGCGATGTTTGAGCGCCCTGGCACCCATATCAGGAATGTTTTGTTCAGTCGGCAAGGTTTCAGCAACACCTGATGGCAACTCCACACCAACTGGCTTGATAAGTTGTTGCTGTTTAGTCCTACTTTATTACCAAAACCACTTTTTATATCCAGAATAGCTTATTCTACTTCACAGTATTCTCCACTGCATTAGAAACAGAACCAGCTCGTCTTCTCACGCATGAAGTTGATGGAGGATGATGACCCAAACCGTGTGATAGTTTCAGCAACCGAGAAAACAAACTATGAATACATTTCGACCCACGTAAATCAATTTAATCTAGATTACAAGTCATTGAATTCTGAGGTCCTTAGAGGATTCTCTACTTTTCGCTGTGACAGAGACAGAACTTCATTAGATAAATCAACTTGGAGACGGATTCTGATAGCTGTTAAGTCTTCCTTCCAGACTGCAAAGGGACTTTCCTGTGTCTCCGTACCCATTCCAGTCTTTTTTCAATGAACACTTGATTCTAATTAATGAGTTACTGCCAGTAGTGATCCGCTGACTGAATGCCAGCAGCCAGGTGGTCCCATAAAATCTACAGCATTGGCGATTGAGTCTCTTCGCCGATGTGGAAGGCTCGCCGGGTGAAAGCAACAACATTGTGTACTTCGTGTTTTTAAAATGGACCATTTCTTGTCCATCCCATGCAAAAACGATTTGCTCCCGAAGCAAGAAAGCAGCGTACCAACTTTCCTACGTGGTAGATTTCCTCAGGACACGTAGACGACCGCAGAAAATTTACTTTCAGACGCTGAGCTTGCCCATCAGTTGTTGCTGAAGCGGTGTCTTCAAACTTTTTTGGTTGGACTCAGCGCTCTTTGCCCTACAAGACAAAATCGCCCTTTCCGTAGCCCGCAGTCACTTCGACCGGATTCACGGTAGAGACAGCGTGTCTCATTCGCTAGAAGATCCAAGGAAATCATCCCCGCGATGACATACACTGCCTCACCAGATATCTTCCTATATGCACTGCAAACCCTCAGATTCGCCGGTATGTCGAACTTACCCTTCCCTAGTTCACTCTGTTATCCAGTGCGCATTTCCAGACATCAGCCGTGTATAGCAGGATGGATTTCACCACCCCTGCGATCAGCAGCCGTTGTTTTTCCTGCGATTGGTCTTCTTCTTCCGCCAGGTCCAACTTCACCATTTGGAGCCATGCTTTGATAACACGAATGGTTTCACTTGCATACAGCTCCACGCACTGATGCTTCACAACTACTACCAGTGCCAGGACGCCGGCAAAACCAATCAATGTTACCTACTTTGGCACGCGGAAGCCGAGCGCTCCATCATACATTATGTTCCACAGCAGGACCCCACGTACGGAACCTTGGGGAACACCTTCTGTCATAACATATTCCTTCGGCCCGTCGGCGTCCAAAGAAGTCTCTCCGAAAGGAAACTCTCAATTATCCGAGCTAAGTAACTAGGGACACCCATTTTAGCCAGGTGCCTTTAATCCAACCCCAGTTGGTCGAGTTAAAGGCATTTCTGACATCCAACGTCACCACCGCGCAGCACTTACCAGCAGCCGTTGCCTCCTGGGTGAGCGCTATGACCGTTGCAATGGCATCGACTGTGGCCCTCGCTCTGTGAAACTCATATTGCAGCTCAGATAGACCATCCGCTAGCTTGACCAACGGAAGCAGCCTGTTGTATACCACCCTCTTCATCATCTTTTCCATAGTGTCTAAAAAACAGATAGAGCGATATGGTGGTTTTTGGGGCCTCGGTAGCAGAACCAACCTCCGTCTCTTCCACTGAGCGGGGAACACTTCCTCACCCATGTATAATTCAAATGTACTTATGAATCATGCGGACCTGATTTTAGCAGCCAACTTCAGGGTTTTGTTCGGAATCCCGTCCAATTCCGGAGTTTTATTGTTCCCAATTCGTCGACAGATCTTCCGCAGTTCCTTTTCGGTCACCTCGGGGATTGAGGTCTACTTTTTTCCTGCGATTGTTTTGAAGAAGAGTCGCGGGCACGTCACTTGGGGGGATTTTTGTCCATGAATCTTGTTCATTAAAAGCTTGTAAGTAGCGTCCCACGGGTTCGTATTTGCTTCAAGGCACAACTGCTTGTAGCAATTCCGCTTACATTCTCGTATAGCCTTCTTAAGACTACTGCGAAGATCGAGGTATTCCTTCTCCGACTGCCGATGTTCTGGGTTCCCTCTGGTCCTTTGGCAAAGCCTCCTCGCCCATAGATATGATGATCTCAACAATGCGATTTCTTGGTTCCACTAGTAGTTTGGTTTTCTACTGTGATGGAACTTGCGTTACGGCATTGTAGATTCGCATGCCTCAGTTACCAGTTGACATAACTGACTCACTTTTTGCAGCGACGTTCCCTTCGCCGCCAGGAATATCTCTTCCTCGAAAGTTCCAATGAACCACCCAGCTATCCTGGGGGTTGCGCTTTTGTTGCTCACTCCATTGTCGCCTGCCCCGTTCCTGATGTTGAGAAAGATGCCTGGTGGTCACTGTGGGTGTAGTGTAGTCACCCTCCAGACCATCCCAAGCGCCAATGAGGTTTTGAGGTAAGTTAGATCGACGATTGAGCCTAGCCCTCTGCCTCGGAAGGTCCGCACGCATCCAACGTTGACTAGTATGATGTTCAGCTCCGCGAAAGCTTTAAGCAGGATTTGGTCCCTGGTGTTTGTTACTCCACTTCCCCAGTCTAAGGCCCACACGTTGAAATCGCCGGCATTGATTTTGGGGCTGTGGTCTTTAGCGTCCAACACCAAGCCGTCTAGCATCTCCTCATACTGCGCTAATGTTGCACTAGGAGGAGCATAATAGCTGTAGATATGAACGCCGTTCACTTTTGTCATAAAGCCGGCTACTAGGAATGCCATTGTTTTTTGAATAACTTGCCGTTCACATACCCATATCGCCGCGTTTCCCGATGAGATTTTCACCCACGTAGCACTAATATAATTTCGGTAAGGTTCGCATATTGCCGCCACATCCACGTTCGACTCTCGAATGGTTTGCGAGACCAAGTCTTAGCTGCTTCGCAATGGTTGAGGTTGATATATTGATATGTGAGATACTTGCTCCCTAAGTCGGCACACAACCTAACCTATTTTTATCTTGCCCGCTCGAGCTTTCACGTCTGTTTATTCACCTAGCAGCTTTTCCATCTGACGGCGAGAACTATCCACTGTCTTAGATGTGTTTAGCTCCAACATCAGGTCCCCTTTTGCGTACGCCTGATACGACTCGCATTGCCGCTCAGGTCTGACAGTTCTGGATCGGGTTTGACTTTCCGAAGGGTATCGTTATAGGACATATCTCCTTTTTTGGAAATAATGATTGCTTCCGGACGAATCTTCTTTTTCTCCTTTTGCTGCCCAGCTTTATCCATTTTTCAAGTTAACGAGCTATAGGCTCTGCCCCTTTTGTCAAAATTAAGACCGTAATTGAAGAACTACCAAGAACTTTCGCCGGCTCAGCTTTCTTCGACGAAGAGACTTGTTCTTCTTGGGCATCAAGGGTTTCACTAGTACCTTAGAAATCAAGATACACTTCTGAGAGGTTATTCTTCAGGACGAATTTTGGAGGCTATGCATTCGGCTCTGTTATTTGAGGTTGGTTCTCTTGTAAGAATTCCATGGTGGTTCTGGTTACGAAGGTATTTTACGTCCTACAATTCTGAGGCATACTCCTCCTGCAACTGTGATTACAAATTCAGTCTGCACCTAAGAAGCAACGCGGGTTTATGCCTAAACTGCAGGGACTGACTTTCGACCCCATGGACCTTCATTCCCGAATGATTAATGCGCTTGCAGTATGTGCTCAGAAGCTGTATATTACCTTCTTATAGGGTATGATAAGATTTCAGAATTCACAAGAACATTTATCCTCATATTCTTCTAATAAATGTTTCAAATATCGAATTGTTATTCACGTGCACATTCATAAATTTGAATCAAGCCTACGAACCGTCTCATTTGCCATAAATAAAATATTATTCTGCAAAAGTATGAAATTCGATCTTCCATCAGCTCCTGAAATCACATTACCGTCCGCTTCTATTGTTGCTAAGCAAACATGTATTCGTTTATGATTTGCATGCCCTTGACAAAAGTCATATAAATAACCCAGAACCTTTCAATACCATTTACAAAACAAAATCCCACGCAAGGACGAAGAAAAAAACTCAACACGACTTTCTCACCCCTACCCTAAAACCCATTCGTTGACATTTGTCTCTCAGAGGGAAACAATTCAAAATGGGTTCGAGAAAATAAGGATTAACTCCTTCGAGCAACACAGCTAATTCACACCCACGACGACGGTCCTGAATTCCGATCTGGAACCATTGAATGCGGAATCTTGTCCCCAAAAATCTCCATAATTTCTATTTCAAAAATTTATTCATTCATATTCGTCAGTTGATTCCCGCGTGTAGAAATCGTATTTTGTCGATTTGAAATTTGCCTAATTCTTTCCGTCAAAAATCAACAAAGCCTGAAGAAGGAGGAGACGAAAAGTATCTGCATAGAATTTAGCGAATCAAAAAAAAAAGTCCTGAATCATTTCACCCCCTGTTGGCTTTTCTGATTGTCAGCAGCGACTACCCTCGGGAACGAGGCGGTCCTGTGCACGGACAGGCAATCTATATTGTGAATTTCTGCAAAAAGCCCACACATAATGATTTTTGATTTCATGATGACTTTAACTAATTTTTTTCCAGGTCTTTTTTTTTTTGTTCCTTCTGACCCTTTTTTAAGTAAGGCAATAAATTGGACTACCAAGGCGTCGGGGTTTTGTGTAATTTCGATTTCTTTTTTGCCGTGGAAACACAATTTTTATTTCCGTCGACCGACAAAACTCACTGAGGCCCACATATCATAAGCAAATGCGTGTGTTTTGAATTAAAAAAGGAAAAAGTGTTAAACTCAATGAAGTGATTACGTTTTTTATGGTAGGCGAACACGCAATTCACCTGACGATGGGAAATCTAGATTAACGCTGCGAGAAATGGAATCAAAACCAATCGGAAATAGAGTCGAAAGGAAGGAATTATGATGTAATGCACGGCGTCGGAAAGGTTAATTGACGGTTATGTAAGTGTGGATGGGGGTCAATTTTCTCTGAATTAGGAGCTTTTAATCCCATGGTGTCTTCTGTGGTTTATCGGGTAATCATCCAAATATATTCTGTCTGGATGGTTTGATTTTAGGTCATAGCAGCAAAGTGTTACTCAGCAGTTCTATTCAGGGCCCCAGATAATCATTGTTTATGGACTGATGAAGACAAATGGTAATTCCATAGGACCCAGCCTTGCATTAGCCATCGAAAACTGTGGACACCTTTGTTGAATAGTCTGGAAGGTCTACACAAAATAATTTAATAGAGTCTCTTCCAATCCAACATTACCGTTGAATAACACCCTGTTGTCCTGTAATAAGAGGCTTTAGTCGAATAAAGACACATAAATGGCCTTGATTTTCGGCTCGAGTCCATGACCCCTTGTTGATATGAAATCTAATAATTGTGAAAACTGTCAAACACGCTTCAATTTTCAAGCAGTGCAAGCCCTCTTCCTTTTCTCATCTACATTGAATTTATTTTCATCTTAGTTGAACAAAAGAAAGCAGTAAATATCATTACTATTTTTTTAAGCGAACCCCGGTCTTGACTTGGCACCGAAGGGATACTTTTTTTAAATTTGTTTGGGTGAGTGATGTCCGCGAATTAGTCCTGATTTAAGTATGCACTTTTTAACCTCTCATCCTTTGCATCGTCAACACTAGTCTCTTTTTCGAAAAGTACCACTCGAGACCTTTCATTTGGTACCCCACTGGCCCACCTTAAACTCAACGTGAAGTGACTCTCTCTGCATGCATGCAGGTTCATGGTTCCAACATCTCTTCCAAATTTTATGTCAACAAGTGGAATGACAATCGGACTGGCCGACCACTAGATGCAACTTTGAATCTGCAAACAAAGAAGGATGATAGCGAATTTTCGCACTTTTCTTGTTCCTTTTTCAACGGGAATACTAGGCTTTGTGCAGAAATACTATCATATAAAATAAATCAGAAAAAGTCAAACATAATGGAAGAAAATGAAACCCATATTGAGATTAGGACATTTGATTTAACTTCAGATGAAGCAACAATCTTCGGCGAACTCGCCACTGGCGACAGTGCTAGTGGGAAATTCCTTGTGGCGCAATCGAATAATTCTCTTAGAAAAAGCACTACGGCAGAAGATGACCAAAGACGTGCGGCAAGGACGAAGAACTGGATGGAAGAAAATACAGCACCCTGAACATTGCCTAAGAGGCTTCCTTTTGGAAAAACTCGTTTAGACGGTGTAGGCACAAAAGGAATAACAGCAATGAAAAATGAGTCACTTATGCCAAACGTAAAAAGGACGAAAAAGGCTTTTCTAAAGAGACAGTAGGCTAGACGATGCCTAAGAGACCCTCGTCAGAAAAAACTCGAAAAAGACGACGTAAGAAAGAAAGGGAATAGCGGGACCTAAGGAAAAAATGGAAATCCAAACAGTATAGCTCGTTTCAGGGACATCCTGCATGCTGGTGGGGCAGTGCAGAAATGCGCTGAACAGTCCAACATAGAGGGGAATGAGCAGGCTGATGGACTGGCCAGGCAGGGACCTGCTCTTGGCAGTCATTCGGCGAGTAGAATCCCTGTCTCACTGGCGACTGTCAAGGGTGGAATCTACGCGCACTACTTAGCAGGTGACTTACCCCCTGTGCCAAATCAAGGAGGATTTGCCCCGTTTATAACAAAACCTGATTGCGAGAGCTCTTGTGCCAGACACGTGCAAATCTGCAAGGGACACTGTAATTTGCATTGACATGGCTGCGAAAAGAGGGAGAAACCCTCAGACACTTCCGTTCTTAGAATGAATACTAGATAAACCATTCTTTGAGTACCTCAGAGAGATCTCTTGCTGTAAGGTGGAAGAGGCTTTCCTTCGTGAATGCTACGGGCTAGCTCTGGAGATCTGAGCCGGCTGGATTCTACCACCTTCCTCTCATAACAGCAGTTATGGTCTTAGATTGATACTGATACCTACCTATCTACCCATAACTCGCTTCCCACAACACTCCACACAGCGAAGGATAGTGACCATTCTGTGGAGAAACTTACACATCCTCAGCCAGTCCAGAAACTAGAATAAAATGCTTAACCCGATATGGTTATTATAACAACAAGGAGCAAACTTACATATGTGAGGATTATATTTACAGTTTATGAAATATCCTTCATTAAGAGGAAACTGTGACCTACAAACTGCGCAAATGTTAAAAGTTCAGAAGGACTAGAAAGACCTACGCAGATAGTAGCAATATATCCACCAATCGAAGCTATGTGTATACCTGTTTCAGTAGGCAAAGCTCGCAACCAAATATTCCTGAGAAGATATTTTGAATGCATGGAGTGAATTCAATGTGAAGTGGAGATGAGAAACTAATATAATGACCAGAATGTGATTGGGCAATGGCCTAAAGATCATTCTGTGTGGCCGAAGACGATCAAGAAGAGAAAGCTATCCCAAACTTAAAGAAGGCAAGGTATTCACTGATATGGACTGTGAAGGCCCGACCGCAAATACTGAAGCTCCAACAAAGTGTTCCGTCGACACGCGCTTGATTGCCTCTATGCTAGTCAGACTCGCGAATGGCTGCGGGGAGGGGGTCCTTTGAACACTTCGATCACTCACGTCCCGTTGAACAAAATTTCACGCATCATTCACCGATAGAAGGGGGGGCCGCATCTGAAAATCCGGCAAACACTGGACATTGCGCTAACCAACCGGAATATCGATATGCGAGCTAAACCTGGAAACGCTTGACTACAGGCATGGAGCCGTAAAACTTGGGACCTGAATGTCGCGATTGCGAGAGAAGGTCCATGAAGCATCAAGCTCAATCGACGCTTCTCCTGCCTCAGATCTTTACTGAGGTGCGGACTTTGAGGTTTCCGTCCTGTCTTGACATCCGAAAGCTATCAGGCCCTTTGGCAAAAACACTAATAGAGTCCCGGCCAGAAGCAAACGATGGTTAGAGCAAGCACACCATAAAATGCAGCACGGGCAAGCTTGGCGTACAATAGGCAGCCTAGGGAAATTTATGTGCGAGCAAAAAGGTCAAAGAGCGTTGGCATTATTGTGAAAATGCTATGGTAAAATTTGAAATAATTAAATGGTTTTTAGATTTGGGTGAAAAGTACCAGGTGAAATAAATAATAAAATACTATTATTAACTTTATTCAAAGAGATATCGGCATAGAGAGTATTTCGGAGCCACGGCCAAGGTTCGGATTCTGATTTTTCCGTTGAATAGAGGATTGGGTCTGCGAAAGAAGTGACCACTTTCTACCTCCCGCCCTCCTGCCTATTGCATTTAATGCCAGAAATGAGACCAGCGCAAAGTACTAATCGAGATCTTTCATTTTATACCCGACATGACATTCGGCGTAAAAAAAATTACATCTCCCTTTTGCATGTACCCCCCCTTAGTTTCGGCGTAGCTGCGAAGGCGTTTAAAGTTCCCATCTTTCCTCCAAATTTGCTGACAATCGATAGAACGGTTTCTGAAAAAAGCAGCTGTGAAAGACAGACAGGTTCCATCCCTGTTATCCAACCAAATGTTACACGTTCACGCGTTTCCTCTTCCCTATAAAAAGAGAAGATGAAAACGAAATCACGACGAAAACTCTACTAACCTAATCTTCGCTGTTTGAAGTCGGAATACTGACCAGAGACGAACTATTCGGGACAGGCAGGCACAACTTCACACTGTATAAACTTCACACTGCATAACTCTATTTCCAACCCAATTTCGGCGCCAAACAACATCGACGAAGAAAAGGCGTCTCTTCAACCGTCATGATGATCGAAATGCGAACATTTCTAACTCCATGTATGATATCAGAAGCCAGAAAGACCGAAATATTGGGGACGGTCAGGTATAGAATTTTGCTACAATCCTCCGTTTCCAACCTAACCATTTTCTCTATCCGACACAGAAGGGGTTTTATTTTTCGCTCTTCTTCCTTGTTTGGATTCAGAAAGCCAATCGAGTGGCCAGGCATGGTACCTCGCTGCAGCTCCCATTCCCAAACAAAATACCCGCAGACCATCAGCTTTTTCCACGGCACAAGAGAGAAGGCCTCAGTAGCCGCGCGTCGCCATCTAGAAAAAATCCTTTCCTTTCCACCCTACCCTTTAAACAAAACTCAACACACTGACAAAAAGGCAGAAATAGACTACCTTCCACTGATTTATGTTGGGCGTTGAATCTAGGATATGTTGGGACCCACGTTGGGCGCCATTTGTAAAGACAAAATGGGATTGGGGGCTAAACGACCATCCCACTTTGTGGTTACACTACCCTTGTACATATGATAGGTTCGGGTTGTGTCGAAAATGCGAAAAGAGGTGCCACTTTGCTAGGGATTATAAACAAAACCCGAAAGAGAGGAAGTAATAACAGTAGAAGTTTAGAAAAGCGGTCAATTCCATGGGTAAATGAGGTTCCTGCAGCTAAATTCGAATCGCTGACAAGTGAGTCAGTACCTGTTTTTCCAGAGTATATGTGAACACTCCGTCGAGCGGAGAAACGACTTTACAGACGGAAAAAGGAAGCCTGGGAGAAACACCAGGTCTGTGAACTTGAAAAGCACAGGGAGCAACCGTACCAGGCGCGCAAATTTTACCAACAGATCAGCAGGATGAAGTCTTATACACCTCGATTCACATCCTGCCGAGACAAAGAGGGAAAACTGATTTCCGACAGAATGGACATATTGGAGTGATGGGTTGAATATTTTAATGAACTGCTCGACAACCAAAATATCGGCGAACTGGAGGTCCGCCAACTGAAGACGACGGACAAGTGCTACCACCACCAAGGATAGAAGAAAAAGTCCGTGCAATCCACCGACTTAAAAACCATAAATCGCCAGGAGCTGATGGAATTACAGCCGAATTGGTTAAACATGAAGGCGACCAATTACACCAAGCGGTTCATGAACAATGAACAAAGTATAGGACAGCGCATCAATGCCTGACGACTGCCAAGGGGGCATTATCCGTCTCACGCATACAAAGGGAGACTCAGTGCAGCCCCCCAGACCCCTCCCCCCCCCCCGTTGGAAGTTTGGCAGGGAGACACATAAGGCCACACAATCATATGATGAACTAGGGGAGGAAGAGAAGAGTTCGGCGCGGAGTTGACTTTTAATTACAATTAGGACTCCAACACCAGTGATGATATTAAGAAGGATGTGGACAGATCCAGAAATCATTAATTTGAGTGAAGAAAAACAGCAACCCGATAATGAAAGGAACACCACTTTCAAGATGGAAATCGGTTGGTATCCGGTCGGCACTAAGCAGCATATTGAATATAACGATTGACGCAAACTAACATCTGGAGTATGCGTTCCAAAAGCCAACTGGTGGCCGACTACACTTGCAAGAATATTGCGAATATTGGCTGCCAGAAACCCTTTCAGAAATTACTTTCACCTGGCGTGGTATGATCCATTGTGTGGACGGAGGCGCTTCAAAACCCATACAGACAGAAGCAGGTGAGTTTGGTTTACCAACTGATGACACAGTACTGATAATGGTGATGATGAGTGTACTGTGACATACAAGACGTACGGAGGATACGCAGAACACGCGAACAAACAGGGACAAAAGCATGAGGGCTTCCCACCCCTAGAAGTAATACCTAAACGATAGTGGTATTCTAGAATTGCGGACGGAGGTAAGATGGCTGTCCCAATGTGTCATTTTCTGCCCTTTTTCGCGATTGTTATATATATGAGATCATGTAACTTTTTAATAGTCCATCAATGGCTAGTCGGGCTTATTAAAACAGTTTTCCAGTACTTCAGGCGAAATTGAAGGTATCTCTTTCACCAAGCAACGTAGAGAATACGACTCATCGTCTTCAGTGGTCACCTCAGGTCGTTGAACTCCTTGCATCATATTCTCAATTGCATCGACTATGGATCACCCCTCGGAATCTCTTAAGCTCTTACTAGTCATTACAGCAGGAATGGCAAATTCTCTTTAGTCAACATGCGCAGGTCGTTGGAGCAACAGGTTCGGATGATGTGTGAATAGGAGGTCCAGTTCCTCACATGAGGATACGATCCAATTCTGGCACATTCTATACCTTAATGAAGAAGATGGTGTCGGTTTATTTAATAGCCTCAAATATCACCAACAAAAAAGTGTTCGGACTTGCCACATACAATTGAACCTTCTGTATTAAGGGATGCGCGTCGGTTATTGACACCTGTCAGCGATGCACTCCCTGGCTACGTAAGGCAGGATCTACTTTTTTGCAATTTGTTGGTGCATCATTATTCTGCTTTCTTAGATTTCGAGTTTAGAGTAGTTTTTACGTTTGTCAAGGGCCCTATTCTTACCAATATATAATGGTACCGGCCTACTTGTGATAAATTCACTCTGAATCATGGAAGCTTGACAAGTTTTTTTGTGGAAAGAGAAGATTTTGGAACCCATTAGTGTTTTAGCGGCTTTTATACTACAAAACGACCTGCCGACAGTTGCAGCGAAGAGTTCTACTCTGACAGCCTATGCATGTACATATCCGCGAAGCCAATCAAACCCAAGAACGTTAAGGTCGTACATACAATCCACGAGGAAACCACTTTTTCGACCAGGTACTGGTGAATTGACAAAATTTCTAATTCAGTGCTGAATATATTAAGGCACCCAATGCTTGGGTTCTGTTTCTACTCTATTTGCTTAGAAGAAGCAAATTACATCGGCGCTTTGCCAATACTGACATCTAAGAAGCACACAGACCTCGGAGGAGGTTTATTTCCAGAGGTAAGTTCAGAAATTTACATTAAGAGGCCTCTAACAAGCTTCTGTAATTAGGTACTCTAGGTAGTCATGTTTATTCCATTACGTCTTATTTTCCATAAGATATTTCTATTTACAGTTTATATACTCATAAACTTTCATTTTGACAAATGCAGAGAGAAAAGCATTGCCAGTTAAAGCCAATTGATGCATTAGCCTGTCTTCTTATTACTCAGCTAACGCCGTTCACTCACCTTCTTTAAGTAGTCTGTCGGCTTGTTATCCTGTCCAGACATTGCTCGAAACTTCGAGAATCGATACTGCCTAAAGACACCCATTGAGACTGAAGGATTCTTACAATTATTCTCTTTTATCCAAAAGTACCTAAAAATAGACTAGACATATGTCTTTCATACCCCACTCTCCAAGGGCTAGTCCGGTTTTTTCCCTGCGCTTAAGGTGTATCATTCAGCAAAATTGAAGGCATCCTTTTCACCAAATAACGCAGGGAATAACACTCGTCGTCTCCGGTGATTGTACAGCAGTTGGATTACTTGCATCACATTCTCAGTTCCATCGACAGTGCATCACAGTGCCTTAAAATAGTCCTGTTTCGGCAACAAATCTTTGACAATTCACGTGACAAGCAGTTTATAGGGAGAGGGGCGTGTGTAATTTGCAATTCGAAATCTGATTATTCCAGCAAGAACGCAAGCATTCCATTTGAGGAGCAGCGGGTTCAGGTGATGTATAAATACTTGTTCCTCACTAGAGAAGCTATCCGATTCTGACACAGTTCATGCTTTCGTAGAAAAGACAGGATCGATTTCAGCTTGAGCTCGACTTGACAATTCCACTTCTATCGGCGATGTAATTTCTGATAATACCAGCCAGCAGCGATAGTACTATTGCAGTCTGGCGCCTTGTAATTCTGGTCTTCGAGTTTAAGTCAATTTTTATGTGGAACTTCAGTACCACATTCTCGTCAATGTTGTGCGATACCAACACTAACTTTGGAGCAAATTTTCGTGGAGAGAACGGCTTTGAATCCATAAGTGTTTCAGCGGCTTTCATACCACGCCTAAAAAGCGAAGATGGCTTTACGGTTTCTTACCAGGGCAGAGGCAACTCATCAGACGCTACTTCACCTCTGCCCAGGTAGCAGCGCGACCGAAGTGGCTTGCGCATATTAAACGCAATTTGGTCCGGTCGAACATCAAGTGGATGCGGGCTTAGGATCCTTCAATCCTCAAACAAAATATCTTAGAGACCCGCTGACACGACAAAGAGTTCTATCCTGGCAAGCAATCCATGCTCTTACACGGAAAGACAATTAAACTGGGGAATGCTTCCTTCGATAGTTACCGTGGTGAGCTTTTCTCGAGATAAACTTTGCTTCTTCGTATTTCCAAGCAAGGCTTTAGCTTAGGGGCGAAAAGCAGGCCAAGACCAACGTTATATAAGGTTAAGTTTGCACCAGAAAACTGGAGGAAATCATTTCCTCGACCTTGATTGATTTCAATTCCACTAGTGAATGTATTAAGGCACCCAATGCTTAGAGTCTGTTCTGTGCTATTTACCCAAAACCAGGAAAGTACCCTCGCTCCCTGCATTGACCTTACCGACGTTTAAGGAAGACTAGACAACCTTCGGTTAATCAACTACGATGGTAGATAGTTAAAGACGGAAGAAGGGGCTTATTTTCAAAGCTTGGTATATACAAAGGCCTCTACCAAGCTTCCATCATTAGGTACCTTAGGTAGGTATTTTTCCTAGGATATTCCAATTTACAGTTTATATACTCATTAACTATCATTTTGGCAAATGCAGAGAGAAAAGCACTGTCAGTTAAAGCCAAGTGATGCATTAGACTGTCTTCTTATTTCTCAGCTAACGCCGTTCACTCACCTTCTTTAAGTAGTCTGTCGGCTTGTTGTCCTGTCCAGACATTCCTCGAAATTTCGAGAATCGATATTCCCTAAAGACAGCCATTGAGACTGAAGCATTCTTACAATTATTCTCTTTTATCCAAAAGTACCTAAAAATAGACTAGACATGGGCATTGAAAAGGCGGTCTGACACCGAAATATCCTTTCATGACTGACTACGAAGTTTCAAAACCACCCAAAAGAAAAACTTCACCATCACATTCTTTATTACTTTCCAGAAATAAAAATGTTAAATCAATTTTAGCGAAAATGAAATGCAGTCGAGCATGAAAAATGATCATCAAAAAAAGTTACTCGCAAAAGTCGACTAGCTACCGACATAGAGAAGCCACATAAACCCTACGAAGGTATCATTTCAAAAGCACTTGCTCTCGCTAAAGTACCTCCTAAAAGGAAAACTTTTATCCGTTAGCAACACAAGCAAACCAAACTGCCTTGGCGGCAATTCATCTCGTCTGCAAGATATCTACCATTGCTCAGATAATCCCTTGGTGAATTGCATCCCCTTTTATCTCTGCTATTTGTCTGTCTGTCGGTCGTCTCATATCCACGAATATTAAGAAACTGGGAAGAGAAAAGCCAAAAGATATCAAAAACACAATTTTCTTTCATATCCTTTTTACATACCTTGCATTTGTGTCTTATTTTATTAATCGTTTGGGGAGCAAAAGTTGGCACGACCCCCCATCCATGTACAACCGAATGAGCTCTAACGCTCTAAAACGTTTCGACCCATCTCCACAAGACGTTTTGCAACTATTTCCCTCTTCTCATTTGTTCTGCCCACGTTATTTCGTCTCACACAGATATTTTTAATGCAATAGCATAACATTTCCTTTCTTTTACTACTGACAACAGCAACTCCGTCTCCACCTCTCGACCATTGCCGACCGCATCGCCATTATTGTCCTTCAGACTCCTGTCGACACTTGTACATTTACCCAGTGTATAATCCTTAACAAAATCGAATCCCCGGTTCCCGGCCTCGACGTCCACCCCGAATGCCGGTAGCTCTAACTGCCCCCTGGGTTCGATAGTCGCGCCTACGAACAAAGGATTCGCTCTGCTCTCCTTGCCGGGATATGATTTCCGGTAAAAGCAGTTGCTCTTGTTGGCGGGCGGTTGGGTGGAGGGATCGCGAGAACAGGTACGGCGGTCGGAGTAGCAGCAAAACTCCGTTAACAACGCCAGTGAAACCCATGACCCAGAGAGGTGGAGAGGGGTAGTACAAATAGGATGCTGGTTAATGCTCCTGCAGTTCCAGAATATTCCCGATATGAGTTCCCTGTTCCTGGCGAGAACGGCATCAAAC
This sequence comes from Hermetia illucens, assembly GCF_905115235.1. Classification (NCBI taxonomy): domain Eukaryota; kingdom Metazoa; phylum Arthropoda; class Insecta; order Diptera; family Stratiomyidae; genus Hermetia; species Hermetia illucens. Next base: position 162,481,290 of record NC_051851.1, read on the forward strand.
TGAAAGTTCGTTGAACGAGCTGCCCGATAGAGTCTGGCAGCAGCTTCCTAGTTCCTGGTGGTGCAGACGAATGGGGTAGTATGCGGGGGTTGCATCCCGGCCGCCAGACAGGACAATTTTTGTTGATGTACATACGTGAATACATTTCTGCTCAATTCGGATCTGCAGAAATTTTATTTTCCGTCGCTCTACAAGTGGATAATGGAATGGGGGATGAAATCCTCATGACTAAATGGGGAGGACAGTGAGTGGTAAATAGACCGACTAGATGGGGTGAATTTCGCTTGTGTATGCAGCAACTTGGGGGAGATCGACGACCGCATTTTTCATTGTTCCGTGACATGCGCTCTGTGGACTTTCAGTCATACCGGAGGGTTGATGTTCCTTTTCGTTGATATGAACGAGGGTGAATTTACTACGTCGGAAAGTATCACGCTAAGGCAAGACACGGTCGTATCAATAGGGAAGTTTCTTGATTCATTTCGGTTGAGTCATGTGACGAGGAGTCTTGTTGCTTGGGGGAATAACTTTGACAAGGATCCGTGCTGTATGAATGTAGTGTGGGTTGGGGGTGGATGATTCAAAGTTTTTTAAAGTCTTCCACGTACTATTCGTTATGCACATTGACGAGTACCAATTATTCCATAGACTATGCTATTTGGTAAGTAATTCGCCAATTGAATGTTCTTCTTATGGGAATGGGAATCCAGATGGTAATTTGATTTGTTTCAGACTGTGGTGACGTAATGAATAAATGATGTAATAAGTGCAGGATGAAATCTTCGATGATAACTTGATTGAATTTGAAGTAGGAATGGCTTTTGCATAAATTTTAGATATGCCAAGTACTCACGTCGAGCAGTGGTATGCATTGAAAGGAGCTCATCTGAGACTTGGTTCCTTATTTTGAAGGAAAAGCTAAAGAAAGGGAGGCAGGGAGGTAAGACCAAGTTGATAATTTTCAGTAAACAGTGCTAACAATTTAGAGAATACCAGCATTCCAGGATATGTTAAGTGCTCCGTCAAATTTGTGGAAACATTCTGCATTTGTGCCTTCTCTGATTTTCCTCTCATCCCGTTTTTGGTACTAATAATACTCACTTATAGTAAAGGCATAGCAGTAGTCAATAGAAACACACAAAAAAAAGCTAAATATAATTCGAAACGCAGCAAAACTCACAAATCCTATTATCAAGGATCTCAGCAGAATGTAAATAGTACTCATGCAGATACTTGGTCGGACAGCAACGGAGCCAGGGTAGCCCAAGGATTTTTTTTAAAAGTTATTTTTAGTTGGACCCTTTATATGTATTTGATGCCTGCCCTGGGTAGTTTGGAGGGCATCTTTTTGAGAATGTCGTGGGGTTGCACTCTGCCCCAACCGAAAAACGGCTACCCAACCAAGGCAGGAATCTTAAACAGACTTTGTGTCCATTGAAATCGGTCTTAAACGTGTATTTGGTATGAGTTTAAGAGTTAGGGTTGCCTATGGACAAGTCGGTTTTCCGGAGATGCTACCTATCTGACACTATCTAGGTAGATTTTGTCCCTTATATGTCACATAGTCGACATTTGAATGATCTGAGATCCTCCTCCTGGAAGAGGCTGTGGTAGTTTTCTACTACACTAAAGGTGTCCAAAAACAGATGAAGATGCAAACAAAGGATTGTAACTCTCCAAGTGGTAAAAACTTAGAGACTTCGAATTCACTCGCGACGTTGAGAAGTCAGGTCGTGGCTGAGGCATGGATTTTGGAGACCTCACCAGATTCATGTTCCCCCATGGAGAAATCTGAGGCTCTCCACTCCAGTGGAAAACCTGCACCCGTGGTCAGGCAGAAAGGAGAGGAACTGGGAACCTGACTACGGCCGGCCTGCCGATGACACTGTTGTCTAACTCTTCTAAAAAACGGGAAAGAAAGGCTCGGCAGAAGGAAACTTCAGTCTCCCTCTACCAGGAATAGCGAAAGAAAGGGAAGCTGGCATGTGGAAAGTCTACAAACATAAGGGTTAGTCAAATTAAGCTGCAGCATGCCAAAGCCTCTTCCTGTCTACTGGCTGCAAGGCTGGCAAAATTGCAGGACTGGCCTTTTATATTTCTGGTCCAAATGCCATGGGTTCATGTTAACAGAATGTGGTATTGAATCAGTAAAGCAGACTAAGCTATTCTTCGATGAGAGATCCTTCAGACAGAGGGCCTGCGTCTTGATGTCAAAATTGTTAAAGGCAACCATGCTGAGACAATTCTGTTCCCAAGACCTAGTCGCGGTCAACTTGCAATGCCAGACTAATAGCAAGGAACGCCTTAGTCGCCTCTGTTTTCTTACCATATGATTCTTTGTATCCTCGACCGACGCAAGAACTAAGAGATCTGATAGTGTAAGCAAAGTCAAGTGACTTCGAACTCTTAATAGGTTGTGATGCAAACGCCCAGCATATTTATTGGGGCAGTAGCAAATGTAATCCAAGAGGAGAGATCCTGGTCTGATGACAGCGGACTTAGGGTGCCCCCTACGTTCGGGAGGCCAAGAAGAAGTGAAGTAATTGACCTAACAACCTGCATTTCAAAGTTGCTCATCTGACACTCGCCAGTCTCCAATCAGACAGGCGAGTGCTAGATGAAGGCTCACTCGCAGATAATCGTTACGTCTGACTATTGCAGGTGAAAAGTCTGCTAAGGATCTTCCCGTCTTTCAGACGGGGGTCCTTCCATTTGGAAAGGAGAACCATCGACCCAGAAGGTGAAGCCGAAAGGATAGGTCTGATCTGCTATTTATAACAGAACACCTTAATTTTCTGAGGTGTTGTGCGCTTTATTTTAGGAAGGAATTTGCAGGCGCTGTTTGGCCGGTCTAGTGCCTTCGAAATACGGTATAGGTGAGAATGACGAGAGTTCATTGCCACTCCTAGATAGGTGACTTCACTCATAGTTTGAATGTGTGGACTACGAACCTTAAGGGAAAGCATGTCAGTATGTTACTTGATTTTCGGCCTCATCTTTATGTTAGCATGCAACACAATTGTTTTGCATATCTGGTGATTAAGGGATAATTTCCAATGGCTAAAGTATCCGCAAAGCTCCTCCAAATAGGAATTCAGATGGGCTTTGCTGAAGATAGTTTTGGCAATTGAGTAAAGGATCAGGTGATCCAGATATCGTAGAATTTTAATGGGATTAGGAAGGCCGGCAGTGAACAGGGAAGCTAAGGTCGCCGAAAAGACAAAAACTTTTGGGGATGCCTACTGGGAATACAGATGAAAAGTGTGGTGGAATGTTGACCTAGGATTTCTGTTCATCTAGAAGAGGTGGGAATGCTTAGAGCACATATACCACTATAGTTGAAACTTTGTCGGGACATACCGATTTTTTAATTTTAGACGTCACGACCTACGACCTAACGATGTTCGGCGTGACAAATCACTATACCCCCAAATCCTTCTAATTGATTTTCGTAGTAAGTAAGAAAAGTTAAGTCACTTTTCTTGCATTGCAGTTTAGAATATGATCAGGGCTTTGTCAAATTTCTAGGACATTTTACACTTGTGCTTCCTCCTAGTAAGAATATTCACTTATAGTAGTGGCACGGTCGTTGTTTATAGACACGCCAAAATAAAGGTAAATATGAACCGAAATGTAGCGAAACTCACAAATCTTTTTATTAACAATCTTAGCAGAATGTAGTTGGTATTCATACATTGGGTTTTTTGGAGGCCAAAGTCGGTAGAGGCATGATATCCCGAAGGTGACATACATCTTTCCGAAAAGCACCGCATAAACTAGTTATAAGAATTCCCAATCCACGGCCTGGAGAGTGCGCCATTAGTAAGTGGATCTATGTTTTTTCGCCTCATCTAGAGCCCCCCAATACAATGGTTTCGATACTGCCTACGATTGGGCAGAAGAACACAGCTCTTATGCCAGGTTTCCTTTTTATAACCTTACACGTTTCTACGATAAACAAAGGCAGCAACTTGGTCACATAAAATAATTGCGAACACACGGATAGACAGGGACCATAAGGATACCCTAAATTCATAAAGTTTACTATATATGGAAGTAGTTTACTATATATTGAAAGGACAATTTAGTACATGTGCTTTCCAACAGCTGTCGGGCGATAACTGATTCATATAAGTGGTTCATGGTGAAATAGAAGTATCGAAGCTCACCAACAATGAGAAGTAGCGGACGCAACACGCAAGCACGAAGGCAAGCCATCAGAGAATGATCCTTTTCGAGGCCGATGTCAGCGGCTTTCTTGTTACAAACATCCAGAAGACAGTTCTTAGATCTACTGTTGATCGTAAAGTGATCAATCTGCTTGCCCGTGCCATGACAGGCCCTTTGCTTGAATATGCGATCAATGACAAGGTGTTGGAAACTACAGTTCACAAATCTCCCACCATTATCATTACGGTCGCCAAAACCTTGCTTCCCCATCACATGTCCGAGCAAGGTGTTGTCAGAGCCCCCCAGATCACCCATTACGTTCACAATGACACCTTAGCCTATCCTGGACTGTTTGTAATTGTTCATAGAAAGCATCATTTTACCGACAACAATCAGAAACCGGATTTGCGATTGAAACCACTTGGCTTTTCAGAGTACAAAAGCAGATTGCTATTAGTGTGGCAAGAGGAAGGAAGGACCATCTCACTTCGCTAATGCCTAGAATGCCCGGCTTATATCGCTGGAACTTTTGCTTGAGTTTGAGAAAGCAAGCATTCCGGGAACCTTTAATACCGTGGTCGAGGAATGTGCGCACATTCTAGAAGACAACTAAAAGTGGTTTCCAATAGCGAAAGGTTGTAGTCGTGAGACCAGTCCCTATCCGAGACGTTGACGTTTGGGTAGCAGTACAGTTTCAAGATTTTGCAAGGTCCCACAAATTTCTATCCCGTTTAGTGGTCTTTTATGACAAGTAGGGAGAATTTTTAGAGTATCCTTTAACTCGAACGCACAGGAAGGCAGAGCCCAGCCGGCTCGGATCTTCAGAGCCAGCCCGTAGCATTCACGAAGGAAAGCAGCTCTCCGATTCTGCAGCTAGAAATCTCTCTGAGGTCCCCAAAGAATGGTTTACCCAGTGTCCGCAGCCTGACTGTAGCCAGAGCTGGGGAATCGCAGAGAAAGTGCATGAGGGTTTCCCTTCCTTCTCCGCAGCTTCGGCAATGCGAGTTGTAAGGTACGCCGAGCCTAGCGGCATGGTCCGCTATAGACCAGTGCCCCGTGCAAACCGCCGTAATCTTGAATGCATTTGCACGCGTCTGGCATAGGAGCTCTCGTGATCGGGCTATATTATAAGCGGGCCAAATTCTCCTTGACTTGGCACAGCTTGTAAGCCTTCGCCATCTCAGGCCCGCGGCTGCTAGGTAGTGCGAGTAGACTCGGCCCCCAACAGCCGCCAGCGGAACACCGATTGTATTCGCCGAGGGACTGCCAAGAGCAGAGCCTTGCCTGGCCAATCCGTCAGCCCGCTCATTCCCCTCTATGTTCCTATGACCGGGAACCCAGAGGAGAGTGACCGCCGCCCAGACGGTTTAGCACGTCTCTTCCGGGAAGATGTCCTCATTGAGTACAAGGCCTTGATGGCCGCTTGGCTGTCAATCAGAATGGGTATGTTACGCTTGGGGCTTGAATCACGCTCCAGCCATCGACAGACTTCTAATATCGCCAGTACTTCCGCCTGGAATACACTGGCGAAACCTGGGAGACCAAACGACTTGGATACACCGTGTGTATTCGAGGAAACCCCCGCACCGACTCCATAGGCCATCTTTGATCCGTCCGTAAAGAATACTGTATCATAGTCTTGCAACACGCCGCCCTGGTTGGAAGATCCACAGCAAATTTTCTCGTGAAGTTCAGCTTGCGTGTGACATAGTCCGTGGGGGATGCCCAGATGTCCCGAGGTATTTCATCTAGGATGTTGCTGTGGCCGTAGGGCTTCGCTGTCCAGCATCCGGACTTACGTAGTCTGACGGCACTGCATGCTGCAACTTAATCTGGAGGTCTAAGGGGAGGAGATGCAGGAGTACATTGAGAGCCTCTGCCGGGCAGGACTGCAGCGCCCCAGCAGGACCTGCAAACGCGGTTCTTTGAATAGTTTCGTTCTATTGTATTTTTTTTTCAAAGCCTGCCACCATACAATAGAGCCGTACGTTAGGATCGGACGCACTACAGCGGTGTACATCCAGAGAACCATCCTTGGCCGGAGACCCCATTTCTTTGCAAAGGTTCTCTTGCAGGCATAGAAGTTCAATTTGCAACCTCCAATTTAGCTTAGGATCCAGGATTACACCCAGATACTTTACATTAGAGGAAAGAACCAATCTTTGTTCATTCAGCCGTGGTAGATGGAATTCAGGTATCCTTGTCTTGGTGGTCCTAGTGGAAACTCAACTGCTTTTGTACCTTGCAGAGATCTACGCAGGACCTGACCAATCACTAATCAACTATTATTAATCCTGAAATGTAGCTCCTAAAAGCCCTATAAGGAGAGGAAATTTTCCGATTACTTTCTTATTTTTGATCACTTGCAGTTACCGTCAAACTACAAGGTTGAATAAAAAGGTGAAAACCCTCAACTTAGTGGCGTCCAAAAGACATTATATCTTGAAGGTATATAGATACATAGGTACCAGGGTATTCCGTATTCCCTCTCCCCTCCATCAAAAATTTTAATAGCAACATTAAAAAGAACTTTTAACTATTCAAAAAGTCTCATTATCCATACACCCCTCAGAACTCGCTGCAAAAAGATCCCGCCACAAAGATTTATTACAAACTCTTATCGGAACAATGTTCTCCACTCCATCCACAATTCCATTTTTCCGTTTTTTTTTGTCCGCGATAAATTGGTCCTTCTCGTTTGTTATAATTAAAAATTCAACAACTTATTAAGACGAATGGCCACCAAATGGCGAGAGAACTTGATGCATAGCCAACAACAGCTTCAAACTTCCGTCACGAGCTCTTCGTCTCCTTGAGAATGAAGGAAGGAAGCAAGGCAACGCCGCTACCATCCCTTTTTGGCTTATTGGTTTCACTGTGTGTTCGCACAACCCCTAATCGAAATGCAAACCCGGCGAAACTATAGCGATAAAATAGAAAAAAAAACTGCAACGAATTAAACCCCAAAAATAAAAACGACAACCATGGTGAAGTCTGATTCCGGGCGGAGGAGACAGCTCTGACTGAAGACCGGTAGCGTAATAAGGACGGGAGTAGGGCTGAGGGTACAAAGGATACAAGTTACACCCTATCCGGCTATTGCACTACACAGAAAATATGCGATAGAATCGGAGTAGAATCAAAATAATGGCAGTGGCATTTGTAACCATCATACGACTCCTGTCGAAAGGGTCTACCAGACTTAGCTCCCTGTGCTGTCGTCAGCACCCGGCTAGTCGAAAGGCCATGCAGCTTATACGAATGCAGATCAAACAACCCTTCGTCATCGTTTCAAAGCCGAGAACGAGGAAACGTTTAATACGAACCAGACGGGCATGAATTTTATTTTAATAATGTAAAGCATACAAAGCGCACCTTGGCCACTCTGCCGGGCCCCGGTGAATGCAGCGCTAAAGGACCAAGGAAACAAAACATATAAGGTTAAAATCAAATATGCATGTGTGGTCGTAATGTTGTTGGCAATCCGACCGTCACCCCTGCATTTGATAGGGGATGAAAGTTCCTCACGTATTCCAATGCACCATCACAAAGAACCAGTTGGATTCGCTCGCGAAGTACGTACTTTCTTTATTAACAAATAAAATAGATTCGGGAAATGAGGGAAGAAAACTCAGGAGCCGGGACAGAACCCTCCGGTTTTGAGAATGGCAAATGGCTGCGAAAATAGTGGGCGGGTGGGCAGACAGACTTCAGAAATCAGTAAAGGTACGTGCACATTTCCTGGATTGAATATCAAATGAAGTTTGACGCAGGAGAGAGCAGTAGGTGGAATCCTTCAAAATTTATAGTCATCCTTGGGAATCAACAAATGTCGGGACAATATCTCTGACGTTATTATGTTAATAGGGTTGGATTTCTGCACTCTCGAACGTGCTTGTATTATGAGTGCACTGACTGTTTTATGAGCAGGATAATTTCTATTTTAAGGATGCGTACCCACCTTAAGGGATATTAGCGTTGGTAGTGATTCGATTTTGAGACTTTCGCTGTTTCCAAGCACTATTGAAATATTTATCAGCCTCATTCGACCATCACTGAAATGCCTCCCCGAATGGGCAATTCGTTCACCCTCTTCAAACCAGTGATAATGGGTTTCCTCTCAATTAAGCCTCTTATGGTTTTTTTGCAGTTTTGCAAGAGGAGAGGAGATAATAGTTTGCCAAACGCGTTGTCTGGGTCTCCCAGGAAAGGTAGATGAACTTCGCTGCGGTTACAACCATAAACGTGGGAAGATAGTTCAGGGGGAGGAGAGAGATTTAGTGTTCAATTTTCTTTTGTTCGAAGGCTAATTGCAATAAAAAAGTTAGAACGTCATCATTCTTGCATTGTGTTCTACTATGAGTTTGCCGCCAGATATATATATTCATAATACCAGCAATTGACACTAAACTAAATTAGGAAAGCGAACCTTTACATAAGGAAAGAAGAGACGAGGATTAATTTTTAAATAATCGAAAAGGAGCGCGAAATTTTGTCATCAATTCCACCTCATTTTTGCCGATTTTGACCAGGATCTCGATAATTCTGAAGTAAATGCCCTGCATATGGGGTTTTCTTCCGGAAGGAGAAAAGAAAAAGAACGCACCTCTCAAATTTTTTAAGTCTAATAAAGTCGCCTTTTTGTTTTACCTTGTGTGGAGGATATGGATATGACAGATACATTTTTCTCAAGAAGTCAACTGGATAAATAATGCCCGTTTACTCTGTTATCAAATGGTGGACCTTGGGCACTTTCTGGTCACTCTAGGTAATCAGATTGTTCAGGAAATTTGTGTTCTGCTGATATTTGATGCAAGAGCGGAGAAAGCGGGGACTCGAAACTTATAATTTCTCCCACGAATCCTTTCTCAGAAACTACTCAACCGAATAATCTAAACAAATACATCGAGCAACGAGGCTGGCAATATATATTTATTACTACTGGGCGAAAATCGAGTGACTGTGGTGGACTGAGGAAGTCGAGTGACGAACACCAGGGGCCAAACCCTGGTTGAAATCTTCGCGGAGCTGGATATCATACTAGCCAACATTGGATGCGTACCCACCTTCCGAGGCAGAGGGCTAGGCTCGATCAGCCATTTGACTGACCTCACTACCTCGTTGGCGAGAAGGTTCGTCTGGCGGATGAGTGAACACTATACTCATAGTGACCACCAGGCCATCTTTCCCGACATCAGAAACGAAGAAGGCGACAGTCGAATAAGCAACAGAAGTGAAAAAAAACAGAACGGCTACTTGGTCCAGAACATTCGGGGAAGAGACATTCCTGGCGGCTTAAGAAGGAAGTTATGACCCGAAGGGAACAGCGCTGGAAAAAGTGACTCAGGTATGTCAGCGGGTAACTGAGACATGCCACTCTACAATGCCGTGACGCAAGTTCCACCACAATTAGAAACCAAACTATTGGTGAAGCCAAAAAATCTCGCCGTTGAGATCATCGTGTTTGCTAGCGAGGAAGCTTTGCCAAAGGATAAGAGGGAAACCAGAATATAGGCAGACGAAGAAAGTATACCGCGATCTTCGAAGTAGCTTTAAGAAAGGCACAGGGGAAAATAAGCGGAATTCCAACAGGCAGCTATACCTTGAGGCGAATACGAACCCGTCGAGCGCTGCTTACAAGGCTGTAATGAACAAGATTCGCAGACTAAAATCACCCTAAGTAACGTGTACCCACGATTATTGTTCAAAATAATCGAATTCTTTCCCGACAAGAAAGTGAACCTCAACCCCCCCTCCCTCCGGTCCGGGATTCCGAGCAAAGCCCTGAAGCTGGTTGCTAAAATCAGGCCTGCACGGTTCATAAGCACATTTGGATCGTGTGACGTGTTTTCCGCCCAGTGGAAAAGGCAGAGGTTGGTACCAAAGCCCCAAAAACCCCTTGGTGCATCCTCTTCCTCGCCTTATCTGTCTCTTAGACACTGTGGGGAAGATGTTGGAGAGAGTGATATACAACAAGCTGCTCCCGTTCGACGAGCTAGCAAGTGGTCTATCGGAGCGGCACATTGAGTTTCGGAGAACGCTGCCTATGGTCTATGCAATAGCAACGATCGTAGACCTGGTTTCGTCGGCATCGGTCGCTAGTAAGTACTGAGCAGTGGTAACGCTAGATGTCAGGAATGCCTTTAACTCGGCCAAATGCTAACAATGCCCTTTAATTGGCTAGACTGAGTGTCACTAATTACTTAGCTCGGATAATCGAGAGTTACTTCTCGGAAATACTTCGTTGATACGAGACAAAAGAATAAGTTGTGACAGCAGGTGTTTCTCAGGGCTGCGTCTTGGTGAAATTTCCATGGAGAATAATCGTAATAACAGAAAAAAATCGATGAAATATCAGGGAAGGAAGCGACTAGTGAAAGAGGCAACGACGGTTGCGATACCCGATTTGACACCGGGACGACTAAATAAAAAGGTAGTCTTACCAGGTGGCGCGACTGATGTTGCGGGGGCAGCAATTCCAATACCCCGTACTTTCCTTGTTCCGGAAAAAAGCTCAGTCAGAATCGCTAGTCCTGAACAGGAAGTTCCGGACACGAACGGAATGGAAGTGGAGTCGACCCTCTTAGCTACAGCCGAAGAAGAAAAACTCATCAGGAAATTCGCGACAGTGGTGGAACGTATTCCGTCGGAAATGTTCCTCCAGAAGAACGTAAGCAAAAGCTTCAAAAACGAGCTGATGAAACTGGAGGAACTACTGGACCCCATCTCCTTCTAGAGGCGAACGTGGAGAGCAGCGGAAGAAATAGCCGCACTTCATGCTGAAAGCACTGCAAGCGCCAAAAGGATCAGAGATAGCCCACTGCAAAGTGAATTGTGGGCAGAAAAAGCAGAAAAAGAAAGGCGTACCTGAAGGAGACTTTATCCAAGTAGTTTCCGGAACCCAAAACAGAAGGCAAAGAAGGATAAAAAGAAATAACTGGCTATGCCAGGAACCCGTCCAAAGCCAAGGAGGTTAAAAACCAAAAGCCAGTAACAGAGAAGGCGAGGAAACAAAGGAGGACTAGACCGTTGGCTCTACTCATTAACCGACGGAAGGTAAGAGATTTGCGCAGGTCCTTAGTGAAATCCGCTACATGATGAAATTCGAAAACAATGAAGCAGATGTGTGTTCCATACGGAAAACGAAGGATGGACGAGTCCACGCCGAACTAGACCCGAAAGCCACTACCAAGAGTACGTTCGCAGTCAAGGGGTTACTGAGGAAGAAGGCTCTCGTTTATAGTCTAGAACTTATTTGCTCTCTAGAAATCCGAGATTTTGACTGCCTCACAGAAAAGATCCTAGTGGCGGAGGCCATAAAGTGTGAATGTCCAGAAGTAACAAATGCCCGGATAGGTATCGCTTCTGTAAATGCTCGAGGCCAAAAACTCGAAACTTCTTAGCAGCGGGAAAATCAAAATTGGATGGGTAGTATGCAGGGTATGAATGCGGGTAATCCCTATCAAGTGGTACTTGTTATCTGGATTATGGACCCACGTCAGCAACTTGCCAGAGACCCGACAGGAGGTCAGCATGCCGCAGATGTCGTCAAGTAGGTCACCAAGCAAAGAAAGTGTGAGAGCATCGCACACACTGCGGGGTCGGGATGGTGTCTAATCTTTAGGGCGGAACTAGAAAGGGCTAGGTTGGGACTAGCATGATCCGTATCCTACAAACAAATATGCACCGAAGTGCAACCGCTCACCAGTTGCTAACGCAGCTCGCTGTAAAGGTGGAGGCTGATCTAGTGCTAATCAGTGAGCAATACCGGGGTTCCGGCTTCATTGCATATTGACTTATCGGGTTCCGCTGCCATGTGGGTTCGAGAAGGCGTTCGACTTCGCGTTCTTGCCCAAGGGAAGGCGTTTGTCTGGATTCAGTGTTTAGGGATAACGTTTTTGAGCGCTTACCTGACGCCGAGTGAGACAATGTCGGACCTTCGGCGTCGGCTTGATACGCTGGAGGACACCGCTTCGCTAGTAGTAGTTTTTATCTTACAAATACATTAAGATGATTGACTGACAGGCGGCTAGTGGCTTTGTGTGGGCAAAAGAAGCGGTATATTCGTATACAACTGCTACGCCCCACCGAGCCTCACACTGCCTGAGTTTGAAGACCTGTTAGACGATCTTGTTCACGACACAAGGGGACGGGGTCCAAAGGTGATAGCCGGTGACTTTAATGCGTGGGCTATCAAGTGGGGCAGCAAAGAAACTAACGGAAGGGGGCGGTGCTTATTAGAAGCCTTTGTCCAGTTGGATGTAGTTCTGGCCAACGAAGGCGATGTAAACACTTATCGGAAAGGAGGAACTGGTTCAATTGTAGATCTGACGTTTGTCAGCCCTGCGCTAGCACGTGACATGTCCTGGCAAGTTACCGAGGACTTCGCGTACAGCGACCACCAGGCAATCACGTTTGAACTAAGGACGGAGCCACAAGGCAGGAGATCCGCACCCCGGCAGGCGAAATCCAAAAGCACACCAGGAAGGTCTGCAAAAGCGATGGATGAGCAAACATTCATGTAAGTGTGGCTAGAACTGTCTAGCAAAGCAGGCACCTCCACGGATAGAGCTCTTCATGTTACACAAAGCATCTCTAAAGCATGTGACGCGTCGATGCTTAGGAAATGTTCATTCCCCACTAGAAGGGGTGGAATAGTGAACTTTCTAGCCTTCGATCGATTTGCCACAGAGCCAGACGAACGGCTTAGTGGTAGAATCGATCAAGGGCAAAAGTAGCATGCCTATAGAGAAGCTCTTAAGAACCATCAAGTTCGTCATCCAGCGGAGTAAGAGGAAATGTTTTAAGGACCTCTGTTTGGAAGCGGACATAAATCCGTGGGGTACCGCCTATAAAATCGTGACAGGACGATTCAGAGGCCGATCATCTGCGCAGATCACGTGCCCTACGCTCTAGTTGAAAATAATCCAGGGGTTATTTCCCTAGCAAGACGGGGGTACTGACACCTTCCAGAATGTGATGCCTATTCCACCCTATACCAGTCACCAGGAACGAGCTGCTGGAGATCTGCAGTCGAATAGGCGACAGCAAAGCCCCGGGTCTGGACGGCATACCGAATAAGGCCTTCAAACTTGCCGTCAAATGTACACCAGATATGTTTGCGGAGCTGTTCGAAACCTGCATGTCCGAGGGTATCTTTCCTGCATCACAGAAGCGGCAGAAGCTGGGGTTGCTGCCTAAGGCTGGCAAGCCGCGAGGGGAACCAGCCTCCTATAGACCCATATGTCTTCTAGACACTAGGGGAAAATGTTGGAGCGGATTATTTATAATAGATTACTCCCAGTCGTCGAGAGCCAAGGTAGTTTTTCAGATAGGCTGTATGGGTTCCGTAAAGCCAGATCAACCATTGGTATCATCAAAATGGTTACTGGCTTGGCCGAAAATGCAATTCACGGAAGGGGTTGTACCAGTAAATATTGTGTGGTGGTGGCCCTGGATGTGAGGAATTCATTCAACTCGGCCAATTGGAACCTTATGCGAAAGTCTCTGGCGACGATTGGTGTTCCCACCTACCTCACCGCTATTATCGATAGCTACTTGCATGAGCGAACACTCTGGTATAATACCGATGATGGACCCAAGGAGCACATTGTCCCACAGGGCTCTTTGCTGGGCCCACTATTGTGGAACATCATGTATAATGATGTACTTAACCATCCGGTTCCGGATGATATCATGGTGGTGGGTTACGCCGATGATATGGCACTGGTTGTGGTCGCAAAACATCTGGAGGATGCTGATTTGTACTCAAGCGAAGCAATCAGTGTTGTTAAGGCTTGGTTAGAGAGTGGTGGACTGCCACTCGGGGAGGAAAAACGGAAGCGGTCCTCATCACTAAGCGCCGAAAGGAAATTACGCCTGCATTAGAATCGGGAATCGCATCATCACTTCCAAGCCGGTCACCAAATACTTGGCGGTGATGATAGACGGCAAACTCAATTTTAACCAGCACATAGAGCATACTTGCGAAAAAGCATCCACCACTATTGTGGCTTTGACAAGGATGATGCCGTAGGTGGACCGCGGCATACTTGCAGGCTGCTGATAGCCAGGGTATGAGTTCTATCATGCTGTATACAGTCTCAGTTTGGGGAAACGCGCTGCAGGTTTTAGAAAATGCATATAAACTGAGTACGGTTTACAGAAGACCAGCCTTAAGGGTGTGTTTTGCCTTCAGGACCGTCTCAGACGGTGCAGAGTTCGTCATCTCGGAAATGATGCCGATTGACATCCTGGCAACCGAAATGATGAACATTTATAACACGAGGTCGAACTCTCTCTTATCCCAGTTGAAAAAAGCCGAAAGGGAGAGATCCATAAGCAGATGGCAACTGCGATGGGACCAGTCAGAAAAGGATCGTTGGACTTACAGGTTGATCCCTTCCATCAGGGAGTGGCTGAAGAGAAAGCATGGGGAGATCAATTATAATCTCACCCAGTTTCTCACCGGCCATGGAGGATACCGTCAATACCTGTACAGGTTGAAATTGGACCCCTCACCTAATTGTCCAAACTGTGACGGGGTCCCAGAGAGTGGTAGCTTACCAGGAAGATTGTGATGCGATTAATTCTATGATCGCATTAATCCAGAATAAACTGCGAAAAGCAGAAGTGAGGAAGGCGCAGTTACTAACCCTGCGGGTAGACGGAAGGAGACCTAGCTAAAGTAAGCTAGCTCCGCCTCGTGATGTAACACCTAAAGGTGGTTCCACGGGGTAGAGGGGAATTTGGGGGTGGTTTTAGTGGGTAAAAATGTCAAACTCAGGCGTGACCAGGCCAGAGTTTTTTGAGGATTTCCACCTCCTTAAAAAAAAAAGACAGACAGTAAACCGATTTTGATAAGGTTTTATTTTACACAAACCCTTAAAAAAGGAACAAACAGAGATGTGCAGTGCACCTTCATCCAAATCGAGTAGGCGGCGCGAGATCTTAGGCTGCACATTAATGAAGGCAAGACGAAGTACATGGTGGCAATGTCAGCGTCAAAACCAAAACCGAAAGGACGAACAACATCGAATCGCACTGGTCACACGAAAACAATGAAGATAGAAAACTATAACTTTTAGATCTAGAAAATTACAATCGATAACAGCTAAGACGATGAAATCCGCACACGGTTGCCTATTTCAGCTTACAAAAACTGTTTCGCTCGAAACGTCTCACCATAGGATCAAAGCTCTTACTGTACAAGACAATGATCTTGCCAATCCTCATGTATTGCTTGAAGACTTGGGTTCTTAGCAAGAAAAATTATGAACTCTTGACCGTGTTCAAGAGAAGGATCATCCGAAGAATTGTTGGCCTCCCTACATGAGGATGGATGATTCCGTAGCCCCTATATAGCGACGAAATTTATGAGCGATACCACGACCGCCTGGTTGTGGATAAAACCCGGCTTAACAGGTTGCGGTGAGAGGGTTACCTAATCCGTATGGGTGAAGATGATCCAGCCCGAAATGTCTATAAGAGCAATATCTATGGCAGAAAAAGGAGACGAAGCAAACTATGCCTCAGATGGAGCGATGGCGTAGACCAGGACGCCAGGACGCTTTTAGGGACATCGAATTTGGGGACCTCGGCGCAAAACTAGGGTGTTTGTAGTTTAGGCAGGCCTAGATCGGATACCGGTTGTTGCGCCGTTGATGATAATGTGATTTCCGTGGGAACAAGCGGGAGCAATTCAAGCGAGGGAGGCGAAAAATCGAACTCGTTCGTCCAATACTGGTTTTTTAGCATAAGTATTTGCCGTGGAGACATCAGCTCATGGTCATCTTCGGACACGAATTGTTTTGGAAACCAAAATCCCACCTGGTTTATACTGTGTGCAAGGTTAGCATTCATACCTGATGATGCGAGGCTTATCTAACATTCATGCCCAAATTAATGGTACGATCCCGAAGTTATAACCGCAACTCAGGAACCAATCTAATATGAAGAGCGACACCAACAAAACCCAACCAAGCAATTGGGCTCTGCGAAAGGAATAACATGTAAAAGAACTCGATGAACTTCCTTGGCCACATAGGAGCAGGCCGAAAGAATGGCAAAAGATTCTATGAAAGCTTAGAAAATAGCAAAGACGGAGTTATGATTGTGGCTCAAAATATCTCTGATGTTAAACTCCCTTGAGGAGACCAACAAATTAGATGAGCTGCTACCGAACGGTGATACCGAAACTTAATTAGTTGAATGCTGTGGAGAACATGCAGGAATGAATGCGGGATTTCACCAGTGTCATAGAAAATAGTAAACGATCAGCCAATGACTGAAACCGAAACAGAAAATTCGTCACGAATTCACCACACGTGGGGATGGAGTTGAAATTGCGCGCCAAAAGAACTTTCGCGATAATACAGACTTGTTGATATTGTCAATCAGCTGTTTCCCAGTTAAAGGGCTGAAATCCATGTCAAAAGAGCCGGATTTTCGTTTTTTCACACCCCAGAACGATTCTCAACTGATTCCTTTCGGTTCTAAATATGCCGCTCAACTCACTTACCTTGAAAAAGTCCAAAAACCATGCCTGGAACTCTCCTTGCACTTCACTGGTCAATAGAGTTTCAAGCAAATGTTCTGCCGACATTATTACTTCGCGTTTTGCTCGATTCACTTCACTACACACAGCACAAAAATCACACTCGCGGCACAGAACTTTCGCACACTTTTTAATTGGAACCGGAATAGGAAATCAATTGCAAATCTCGCGAAATTGACGAATTTAAATCTGTTTGCGGTGAACTGGTCGCTGTTGACATGCCGTCAGAAGGTGACAGCTCCTCAAAACGTACGTGAAGCTATCTACGATACGTGTGAAAAGTAAAGATTCATTCTGGTTGATGTCTTGACTGAGAGTTAAATTGTAATACGGGAGCTTTACCACGGTCGTGATATTGGCTAATCGGGGACTCCCCATGACAAATAATGGTATAATAATGGTATAATTTTATTTCCCAAACACTAATATTTATTCAACAGTTTGCAATAAGGATATTTTGCAAGTGATGGAAACCGTCTCCGCAATTGCAGTTATTTTCCTCGCTAGTGCCATGAATTAAATCTGAATTTTGGTTCAAGTTTTGAGACAGCCAGTCATCTATCTCGGTACACACTATATTATGTTCATAGGAAAATTTTCCACCGTTGGTGTTAATGCTTTTGCTCTGCCGAGTCCTTAGGTACGGCATAGGCCAATGATGAAAAACTTAGCACTTGAAAAAAGTAATAAGAACGGTTTTATTTAAGCAAAAGAGAATTTAACAAGTTTAAGGTATTCTAGGTTAGGTGTTAACCTGGATGGCTCTCGGTAGACACATTAACTCGGCCCCGTTCACGTCGACTTCGTAAAGGATGTCCGGCAGACGCTGAAGAACTTTATGTGGTCCAGTGTAGGGCGGCGACAGAGTCTTCCGCGCGGAAAGACGTGGGTGCTTGCGCTAAACTTTTTCTTGGCAAAGGTTCTCTGTCGATTTCGGTGGGTAATCGGAATTGGGCGGACTTCACGCATAACGTTGCGCAGTTTGGTAAGGAACTTGTTTGGGCCCGTTGATTCCTTGCTGGGAACTGAGAATTCTGGTGGAGCATCTTCGCGTACAAAACATCCAGGCCCTCCTTACAGCTCGTACGAAGTCGCAATAGGATGGGGGGCAGCATGTCTGGCCAGGGAGCGTTTTCCCCGTGGTACACAACTGCAGCCTTAATTTTGTGATGCGAACGTTCGACAATTCCGTTTGACGCGGGGTGATAAGGCAACGTCCTGGTTCTAGAATAGAAGTTGGCTAGCGACTTGAACAAGGCCGACTCGAATTGAGTACCTTCTCCCTTGTAATCGTACGAGGCGTTCCGTAGTGTGTAACTCAATTGTTGTAGAACGCCTTTGCCACGGAGTCTGTATTCTGGTCAGCCATTGAAATTGCCTCAGGTCACTTGAAGAACCGATCGATTATAGTCAAGCAATACCTGAAACCTTGTGAAACAATCAAGGGACCTACGATGTCTAGATGGAAGTGTTGAAAACGCTCATCGGGTATCGGAAACGTCTGGAGCGGGTTCGCTTGGTGGCTAGAGATATTCGAGTGCTGGCATGGTACACAAGCGTGGGTTAAAATACGGACTTCCTTTTTCATTCCAGTCCACACGAACTTCTTTGCGATGGTTTTGCACGTTGAAAGACCGTTTGCATGCGCCGGTGGAGGGGATTCGTCGAATATTTTCTTGCGTAACGATGGGGGGACGAGGTGGCGCAAACATCCAAGAGAGACTTCGCAGACTACCTCCTTGTCTGAACCGCAGCGTTTGCATATAAGCTTCAGGGATGTGGTGTGCATCTGCTACTTTGTTTCTTGAGCCAGGATTGAAACGTCCGTTGTAAACTGAGATATGTAGCTGAAGTGTTGTTGTTGTCGCGGCGAAGCTCTGCCAGCTAACTGAGCAAACGTGTATGTCAGCGGCTTATGGTCTATTAATACAAAGAACTCGGAACCCTCTAGATAGTAACGGGAGTGACGGACGCTGCTGTAAATTGCCAACAGCTCCTGGTCCTACGTGCTGCATTTCGCTCCCGAGGCGGAGAGGTTCTTTTGATAAAAAGTTAACGGGTGCCACTGTTTATTTTGTTGTTGCTCCAGGACTGCGCCGACTGCGACATCGGAGGCGTCGGAGTCTCAAGGGAGCGTTGACCTGGGAATGCACGAGTATTACGACGTCGACTAGGTTGTTTCTGCATCCTTCGAAGGCATTCTCGGGTTCTGGCGTCCACGCGATGACGATCAGGTAACCTTTCTTGGTCCTTGCGCAGTGTTTGTTGAGCGGGGCTTGCAGTATAGCGGCGTTGCGGACGGGGGGGCTTACCCAGGGACATTAGGAAGGTCGGTAGTAACTTTTGCTTATCACGAACTGGAACTCCTCTTTCACAATTTTCAACTTTTCAAGGTTAAGCCTGCGAGGGCGATCTGATACCGGTGGGCCGGCGGCCGTGCTGCAGTGTTATGTGCCGTGAGTAGGGTTAGCTATGTTTAACGCAGCGTTTGTAAGTCCTGGGAAATTCTTCAATAACGTCGAGTACGGGGAGTTCCTGCTGACAGTCGATACAGTGTGGTGGACATGTTGACCGACTTTACCGACTGCGGAGACGTGTGTGGCAGGGTCCGAGTTTCCGGTTTTTATGTAGATGAGTAGTCCAAAACCATCATCATCATCAACGGCGCAACAACCGGTATCCGGTCTAGGCCTGCCTTAGTAAGGAACTAGAACTAGTCCAAAATGCTTGAGAAAATCGGCGCCTAGGATAGGGCGCGACACCTAGGGGATGCAAAACTGCCAGAGGAACGTGAGCTAATGTCGTTTTGAATGCTCGATACGGAGTTCGACACAGAGACGCTGGCGGTGCGATCTGCGGCGATAGCTAACCTCTCTAGGTCATCTTGGTCGTTAGCGGCTACGATAGCGCGGCCCTGTAACCACGGCGATTTCACCAGAGACTTGCTGCATCGCTCGTAATAAGGTTGTTTCGGAATTGCGTCTCGACGTGTACGATTCTACCTGGCATTCCTAAATGCAAATCGTTATAACGTCGAGGTCACCAACGTGCTCTCGAGTCCTTAGGAACGGCATACGCCAATGATGAAAACCTCAGCACTTGAAAAATTATCAACAACGGCGAAAAGAAATTTAACAGGTTTAACGAATTGCAGGTTAGGTGCTGACTTGATGCTTCAGTTCGATACGTATGACGTTGCCAAACATATCGCGTCCCTTGTGGTGGGCGCGGCAATCTCTGGTCCGTACGCTTTCTTAACCGAATCGATATTTGAGTGTCTTTTTGAGTACACTAGGCCCTCTAAAAGTGAATATAATTTATCATCCAATGGATTAAGATCTGGACTAACAGAAGGCCAATTATAAGCAGGAATAAAACTGGAGACGTTGATTTTGAGCCAGGTTTGAGTTGAGCGAGCGTTATGTAACGCCATGGACTCCTGTTGAAGACCCCAATGGTGATTTTTGGGAAGGATTGACAGAGTGGTTTAACAATGGCTTCTAAAACACCTACTGGGTATCTTTCGTTTTTATTATTTTACCACCCTATTTTTGATTTAGCAAATGTTTCGTACGTCTTTTGTACTTCAAGAGACATGGTGGAAACCCATAGAAATTGCCCTTATAGGCTTTTCGAGCTGGATCATCCTCATCTTCCGGATTAAGTGAACCGCCCACTGTAACCTATTGAACCGGATTTTATCCATGACCAGACGGTCATGGTATCACTAATAGATTTCGTCGTTATGTAGGCTCCGGAATCGTCCATCCTCATGTAGGGGGCCAAAAATTCTTCGTAGAATTCTTCTCTCGGACGCGCCCTAAAGTTCGCAATTTTTCTTGTTAAGAACCCGGGTTTCCGAGGAAGACATGAGCACTGGCAAGATCATTATCTTGTACAGTAAGAGCTTTGACCCTGTGGTGAGACGTTTCGAGCGGAACAGTTTTTGTAAGCTGAAATAGGCTCTGTGGGCCGCCAACAACCGTGCGCGGATTTCATCATCGTAGCTGTTATCGGTTGTGATTTTCGACCCTAGATAGGAGAAATTTTCAACGGTCTCAAAGTTGTAGTCTTTATTCTTCCCGTTTGACCAGTTCGGTTTGATGTTGTTTATTGGTTGGTTTTTGGTGCTGACGTTGCCACCATATACGTCGTCTTGCTTTCATTGATGTCCAGCCCAAGATCTCGTGCCGTTTGCTCGATCTGGATGGAGGCAGTTTGTATGTCTCGGGTGGTTCTTCCCATGATGTCGATATCGTCAGCTTAGGCTAGTAGTTGGGTGGACTTAAAGAGGATCGTACCTCTTGCATTTACCTCAGCATCACGGATCACTTTCTCTAGGGCCAGGTTAAAGACGACGCATGATAGGGCGTCCCCTTGTCGTACACCATTGTTGATGTCGAATGGTCTTCAGAGTGATCCTGCTGCTTTTATTTGGCCTCGCACATTGGTCAGGGTCAGCCTAGTCAGTCTTATCAATTTCGTCGGGATACAGAATTCTCTCATGGCCGTCTACAGTTTTATCCTGACTATGCTATCATAGGCGGTTTTAAAGTCGATGAAAAGATGGTGCAATTGATATCCATATTCCAACAGTTTTTCCATCGCTTGGCGTAGAGAGAAAATCTGATCTGTTGCTGATTCGCCTTTAGTGAAGCCTCTTTGGAATGGGCCAATGATGTTCTAAGCCTATGGGGCTATTCAACCTAGCAAGATAAGGGAGAATATCTTATAGATGGTACTCAGCAACATCATACTTCTATAATTGCTGCACTGTATGATATCTCCCTTTCTATTTATGAGACAGATAATGCCTCTTTGCCAGTCGTCAGGCCTTTATTCGCTGTCCCACACCTTGAACACAAGTTGATGAACCACTTGGTGTAATTAGTCGCTTCCATATTCATTAACCAATTCTGCTGTAATTCCATTGGCTCCTGGCGCCTTATGATTTTTAAGCCGACGAATCGCACGGACTGTTTGTTCTATACTTGGTGGTGGGAGTATTTGCCCGTCGTCTTCAGTTGGCGGAACCTCCAACTCGCCGATATTCTGGTTGTTCAGTACCTCATCAAAGTACTCAACCCATCGCTCATATATGCCCATTCGATCGGACATCAGATTTTCCTCTTTGTCTTGGCAGGATGAACATCGCGGTGTGTAAGGCTTCATCCTGCTGACTTGTTGGTAAAACTCGCGCGCCTGGTGCGGTTGCTCCCTGTACTTTTCGAGTTCACAGACCTGTTGGTTCTCCCAGGCTTCCCTTTTCCGTCTGTGAAGTCGCTTCTCCACTCGACGAAGTTCATGATAAGTCTCTGCGCGTGCTCGCGTCCTTTGAGAATGCAACATTTGTTGATGCTTCATCTCCAGGATCTCTGTTGACTGCGGTTATTGCGGCATCCATTTCTCCCTAATAGATGTTGCGGAGGGCTATGCTGTGAATGGCTTCAGTGTTAACTCTCACCTGATTGTCAGAGGGGATTCTGGGCGGTGTTGTTATTCCAGCTCCGAGCACCATGCCAACGAGATATGATCCGAGTCTATATTGGCCCCCTATATGTTTTGACATTCATCAAGGCTGAGAGGTGGCGGCGGTTAATCAGCACGTGGTCAATTTGGTTAAAAGTGGTCCCATCTGGAGAAGCCCAGGTTTGTATGTGGACCGCTTTCCGCGCAAACCAGGTACTTCCAACAACCATTTCATGTGACGCTACTAATTGGATAACCCGCAGTAAGCTACGAGAGCCGACGTATCGCCTGACTACGGGCTCCGTCTCCTAGTGGCTATTTGAGTATGATTTTGATATCATATCTGGGACAGGCTTCGAGGGTTCGTTCTACTGCCTCGTAGAAGGTATCCTTCTCCGACTGGGTAGTCTCCTTTGTAAGGGAGTGAACGTTATATTTCTAACTTTGTCTCATAAGCGTGATTATGTTTTTAAATAGTATAATAGTAGGTTTAAGTTTTTGGCTGACTAAGAAATCACAACCGATAACAGCTATTTCAGCTTACAAAAACTGTTCCGCTCGAAACGTCTCACCATAGGGTCAAAGCTCTTACTGTATAAGACTATGATCTTGCCAGTCCTCATGTATTCCTCGGAAACTTGGGTTCTTAGCAAGAAAAATTGCGAACTCTTGGCCGCATTCGAGAGAAGAATCCACCTAAGAATTTTTGGCCCCCTACATGAGCATGGACGATTCCGTAGCCTACACAATGACAAAATCTATGAGCGATACCATGGTCGTCCCGTTGTGGATAAAATCCGACTCAATAGGTTACGGTGGGCGGGTCACTTAATTCGTATTGATGAGGATGATCCCACCCGGAAAGTCTATAAGGGCAATATCTATGGTAGAAAAAGAAGACGAGCCAGACCCTGCCTAAGGGGGAGCGATGGGGTAGGCCAGGACGCCAGACAGCTTTCAGGGATATCGAATCGGTGGACCTCGGCGTAAAACCGGGATGTCTGGAGTTCCTTATTAAGGCAGGCCTAGACCGGATACCGATTGTTGCGCCGTTGATGATGATGATGAAGAAACCTAAGGTTTACTGGATGCCCACTATATGGTGTAGTGGCTCTTCTCCAGAAAACCGGTTCCTGTCTAACGCATTTCCTGTAAGACTGTTACATCAGGCCTATATTGGGACAGGGTACCGTCTAGCTGCTTGGCAGCTCCTTCTCCTTACAGGGAGCGCACGTTCCATGAGAATATGCCCAAATCGTTATCCCTTTTTCGTTGCCGGGTTCGTCGTTGTGTAGTCAATCCAGTCCGAGGCTCCTTTTGTGGCTTCGTAACTTCGGTTTTCCGTGTAGGGTTGTCAGCCCTACCCAACCCCCAAAACTTGGTGGACCAGTTGGAACATTCGTCCCGTTTACAGCTTTTCCTTAAGAAAGAGCTCCTAGCGGTCACCACGTGGAGGTGAGATAGGGTTTGGTAGTAGAGCTGTTGGTGTTGGTTCAGCAGGCCTTTCTCAGGTTTTATGTTCCATCGTGGGTACCAATCTATGTTTCGCCCTACCTACCAAAAAGTCCAGCTAATATCGTTGGAATTCTCGCTCGAGTTGGAGAAAGTAAGCATTCTGCGAGTACAATGGGCCAACACGGCCTGAGTGCTCAGAAGCTGTAGCTTCTCCCCCACCATACACAAGCATTCTGGGGACTTTAGATACCGTTGTCGAGGAGCGTTTGCCTATTTCAAAAGGCAATAATAGTCCGTCTTCGTTAGCCAAAGCTCTTTGAAGTGTGGTCAGTACCTATCCGAGGTGTTGCTGACTTTTCGGTAGCAGTGAAGTTTCAAAATTTGCAGGTTGCTAGCCCATCCCTTTTAGTCGCCTTTTACGACAAACAGGGAAGACTGAGTGTATTCTCAAGCCCCAATCACAGGACACAAACACAAGATGTATCAGATACCATGTATTTATTTCAGCCCCACGATAGAAGTTGGGAGGGAAAGAACTATTTCAATTAATCATTGCATTTCCAACATGAAATTTGCTGTCGCAGGAACAAAACTATCTGACGGAGTCACTCTTTCTTCTAAATATAAACTCACCCAAGTCTCTTCATGATGCATCTCCGTCTGTAGCTAAAATTAAAATGTTTAATTCTATTAACCACGCCAGACAGATAAACGTTCTTAGCCCATGTATGAAGACCAATCTGGAATTCGCTCCTCTGATTCGAAGCCAACATCCTGATGATCTCTTTGTGTATCAAATTCTTAATCTGAGTTTTCCGTTACTTCAAGCGATTGTACGGGGAGCTACCTCTGCAACAACTTTCTTCAGAATTTGCATCGAATACAAAAGCTATTTATATGTACAATGGTAGATACATGGCTCCCCATTAGATTCAACCATACCCCATCCGGGCGTGTTTGAGAAACACCGGGCATAGGGTGGTGCAGAAATGTGTCCAGAATACTTATCGACGATCATTCTCGGTTAGTGAACGTTCTATACTCGTGGATGATTCAGGCAACTGAAAAAGATCGATATCACGATAGAGTGACAAAAAAAGATAAATGAAGCAGAAAGCGTTCGTGCCCGGGTACTTTGGAAAGGCTTTTGAAAAGATCTTGGGGTACGAGTCGAGTACGCATCGCGATGGGACAACAACAAAGTATCTGTATCTGTTTTGTCTTGTCCCGGCCGATCGAGGGAACTTATTTGAACCGAAGCAGACTAAAGTATGTACGGTTTGTAGCATGTACGCACTTCAATGTTGCCTTGCTCCGGCATACAGATTACTTTCCACTACCCAAGTACTCCGCCATGCCACTCAGTTCAGCAAAGATCATTCAAAGTCTGATCAACACATTGTGAAGTCGTTCCGATCGGGCCGTGATCGAGCTGTGCCCTCCTCGCAAGAACTCAATTTTATTGGGTGAAAATTGAGCTGAAAGGAAAACACATTAGTATCTTGCACTTTACACGCTAGCAATAAGTATCTGTACTTTACCGAGCGCGGGAAAATTCAAACCGGTCGGGCGGGTTCTTCGAAGCTCGCAAAGGTGCCATGGGGCGCAATGTTCGGCCGATCGACTAGGCATGGTGAATATCACTCGGTGTGATCTGTGGGATCTGTAACCGAAAGTGTTTATTTTTTTCGGTGGAGAGAGTGAAAATCAAATAGGATAAGTACATAACGCGATTGTTTATAGAACTCGATCGTGTGAACAAGTGCGTGTAGCCGGGAGGAGAGCTGCGGTCGCGTGGGTGCAGCCATTCAGTGATCGTGCCAACAATTTCTTGTACATATGTTCATGGTGGTACTGTGGGCCGGCGAGGGGGAGTGAGGACCCTCAGAGTTCATAGGAAACATTGCATATGCATCTTCAGGTACCTCTCGTGGACGATCATGATCGGCAAAAATGAAAGTGTCTCAGACATAGTGCAACAAGTTTTCAACGGATCCTCGCCACGTGATGAAGATCAGTTCGATTTCCGCACAAATGCCAGCCAGTATGGACTGAGAAATGTGAATAGTGTTGGGGTGGATGGGGGGTTGGAGGGTGACGACAAACTGATCGTTGACAACTACTATATTTGGATGTTTCTAGCAACGTTTGGAACTACAGGGATTTTACTGAATCTGATGATCATTTATGGATTACTTCGAGCGAAATGTAATGGTGAGTGTTTGAGCGACTTTATTTCTGGGTTGGGTTCGTATTCGCTGTTCTGTGCTAAATCAGCTTAATTGGAACAATTATATGTAAAGCGATCAGAGATCATGCGGAAATTGACCTATGCATTCTGTACAAGCGAAATTTAAACAACGAATGGTTGCATCATTAGGTGGTATCAAGGGAAGCAGGGATCACTGAATACAGCCTGACTGATGTAGGTTACTTCCCTCAGGTATACCACGAGGATCGAGCATGGGAGCTGAAACATTAGGACCAGACAAGGAAGACTTTTACCATGACTGAGGTCATGATCTTCCCCGATGAAGGTTCCATTCTTCCAACTTCCACAGCAATGACCCTAACCATTGGCATGTGCGGACTCAGACGCTATACAACATAAAACCACTACTCAAAGATAACACTTGCTCCCGCTTGCTAGCTTCTTTGTGCTAAGTGCAAACTTTCATTGTATCTCAGAATTTGCGGGCTGTAATCTATGCTCAATGAACAGTGACTCGAGGCTTGGTCACGCTCCATTATTACTTTTTTTCGTGTTGATTTTCACTGGAAAGGAAAAAACATTCTGATTATTCATAACAATCATCGTATTACTGAACGGATGGACGCACAGATGGATCGCAAAAACGGACGAACCAACGGATGGCTGACTAATGCTTGATTACATTGTTTTGGCAGGAAGTTGGCCTTAGGTACCCGAGACCAAGCATAAAGGCAGTAGTTTGTGCCCAAGTGCAATAACTTTGTTTCTTGGCAACAAAGGTGCGATATGTTTGCTTTTATAGAGAGAGACCTATGCTAGCAGTGTAAACACAACACAATGAACTTGTAATGAGCAAAGCCATAAAACAATCGCACATTGCGGAGACAATGTCAAGATCATTACACTCAATGAATGTAAGCACGCATGGTTTATGACGGTTTTTGTGCTTAATATTGTGATATTTATACAGTTGGGGCCATATGGCGAGAAACGCTCCACTGGGCCTTAGCATGGTCTCGCTTTTACTGATTAAGTTCTTTATTCAATTTATTTGCATTTTTGACCAGACCGGCTGGTGGTCTGCAATAAGTTCTCGGTGTGCCGCTGTGTAGGACGGGGATACAATTAACTTGGATAAGATATTCTTCCATTTTTAGAGAGTAATCGCAATGAATTCTGAATCATGCCTTGCTAAAAGCTTGGGGATTATGGCTAGTTCAGGCGCCAGACGCTTGGCTAGTTGCCATGCCTTTAAGTTGGCTCACTTGGCGCTTGGGGTCGAGAATAATTATGTATAATATATGAGTTACTATCATAGGAAATGAACGTGGAATTCTTACTAAGGAACTTCGAATCTAAAAACACACAAACAGACTGGTAAACTGACGGATAAGCAGAAGGTCATCTATACATTGTAATGACTTATGGAATTGCGAGATGACCAAAAGACTATCCAGGTTGACGAAGAGCAACCAAGTGAGCTCAGATAACACAAAACCGTGAAAGTCTGTCAGCACCTGAGTGCAGCTCCACTGAAGTGTCCTGTCGACATGCGCTAGCGAAACTCGAAAATTTTGAGGCGAAAGTCCTTCTGTCACTTTAGTCCATCTCATGTCAATTACAAACATAGGATATCACATGACATTACTCCATATTCGAGTTGGAAAACTCAAGACCCGAGTGCCTCGGTCAAAAGGGTAGATCAACCATGGATCACATTCTCAAAGATTGCCCTTAACAATTCTATGGGTCAAACGCTACATTGGACCTGCGGATAGAAAACTCAACTCTACAAGATGGGATGGGAATACTTACTTCATGGGGAAAAGACGTGTAACACAAAGTTTGGACACAATAGTTTTTCTAGGGTGCAGTGCAACTTCCCTTCCCAAAGTATCTATAGGGTGCGGCAGCATAAGTTCCTTTTTTAAAATGCGCGCCACTCAGTTAGTTGATGTCATAGCGGAGCGCTAGTGGTCTAATTCAAGAAGGGATACTGTAAAGTTTTGTCCCGATACGGTTCAGTCGCCATCATGCGTTGGAATAGTGAGGAGCGAGCCTTTGCCGTTGAGGTTTACTTTTCAAGCGGATGTTCGGTTATTGCAACACAGCATGCATTTCGGAATCGCTTTAATTTAGCCCCGTTGGCTCCCGTCCCAGACCTCAAATCAATTGTTACATGGGTCACTACATTCAGACAAACTGCAAGTGCGACAAAAGGAAGAACTGGAGTCCCTCGGCCCGTTAGATCACCTGAGAACATTGGAGCAGTGAGAGCGTGAATGTTGCGATCGCCACGGCGTTCTGCGCGCAAACACGCATCTGCCCTTGGACTATCCGATTGTTCTATGAGAATAATTCTTCGTGATGATCTTCATTTTCATCCCTATAAGATGGCGATAGTGCAGGGACTTTCAGAACGTGACTTCAATTCTCGGATGAACGCGTGTGAGCTTCTTCTTGATGTCGTTCCCGAGGGTGCTATTGTTTTTTTTAGCGATGAAGTCCATTTTCATTTGTGTGGGTCGGTTAACAAACAAAACATGCGCTACTGGGCTGACACCAACCCTCGAGAATTGCATCAAAAGCCTTTGCATTCACCCAAAGTCACAGTGTGGTGTACAATTTCCTCAGCTGGAATTATTGGTCCCTGGTTTTTTGAGGAAAATGAGGTTACCGTGACAGTGAATTCGGACCGGTATGTAAACATGCTACAGAATTTTTTTTTCCCACGGCTAGAAAATTTGGATTTGGGGGACACTTGGTTCCAACAAGACGGTGCAACAGCACACACTTCAAGAGCATCGATGGCTGTTCGATGTTTCCAGAGCGCCTTATCTCCATTAGAGGCGATTTGTAATGGCCGGCACGCTCTCCCGATCTGTCCCCTTGTGATTTTTTTCTATGGGGTTTTTTGAAATCCCGTGTTTATGTGAACCGTCCAAGAACCCTACAAGATTTGAAGACCAACATCCAAGAAGAAATTGCCAACATAACACCTGCTATGCTAACAAGAGTCATGACAAACGCCAGAAATCGGTTTACGCAATGTATGGAGAATGGGGGACGTCACCTAATAGATTTGATCTTCAAAACAATGTAAATAAAAACTTTAGACATGTACCTACATTATAAAAAATAAATAAATATTTTCTGATGCATACAATAGTTTTTTTCGGTTTATGCGTCCAAAAATGGAATGATCGCCTCGTGGAACACGGTCTTAGATTCAATCTGGATAAAATTGAATTTTTGACGACCGATCCCCATGATCCCCATGAAACAGACACAATTACTGTCAGCGGCAGTGGCTTGCCCAGAACTGAGTGATTTAAATACCTCGGGTCAATGCTCTCAGCCATTGGAGAACTGTCCTATGAAATCGCTTCACGCATTAACGCAATCTGGATGGAGTGGCATTCCACAACTGGTGTTCTTTGTGATCGACGTATCAACGAAAGTCTCAAATTTAAAATTTCGCGCAATGTTGTCCGTCCTGTCGCACTCTATGATTCTGAGTGTTGGCCGACTATAAAAGACAATGAACGGCGTCTTGCGGTAATGAAGACGAAGATGTTGAATTGGACTAGTGGCGTGACACGGTTTGATCACATCCGAAATGAGGCTATCCGCGATCGATTTGGGGTTGCACCGATCGTGGAAAAACTGCGAGAGAGGCGTCTTCCATGATATGGTCACGCTATTCGCGCTAACGAGAGTTCACTGGCCAATGTTTTAGTTTAGTTTAGTTAAATGGGGGGAGCCGCAGCTCCGAGCACTCAGGCCATTATTAGGCTCATTGTACTATCCCCGTAAGTTGCCTATTCAATGGCTTCCCGCCTACGGTGTTCGCAGGCTTTAGCGAATCTGAGAACATTCTCAAGAGGCAGAGAGTGTGCAGATTCTTCATTGAAGAAAACCTTGCCAAGGTGTCTTCGTCTGAGATCTGAGGATGCCGGGCAGCTGCATAAAAAGTGCAGGGCAGTTTCCTCCTCCTCCTCACATTGGCTGCACACAGCCGAAACCACTACCCCAATCTTTTCCATATAGTAGTTTAAGGGGCAGTGTCCCGTCAAAAGCCCTACTAGGGTTTTCATGTCCCACTTCTTAAGGGACAACAAAAATGCCGCTCTAGTGGCCCTAGTCCAAATTTCTCCACTCGGTTGCGTGAATCCTTGCAATTTCACCTTTCAGAGTAGACTTGACAGTAGATGGTCGGATTCCAAGAGCTGGTTCTGGGCCCACCATTGTGGATCCAGACCCTCGGCGAGCCAGTCTATCAGCCCTCTCATTACCGGCGATGTTAGAGTGCCCCGGCACCCACATCAGGAATGTTTCGTTCAGTCGGCCAAGTTTCAGCAGCACCTGATGACAACTCCACACCAATTGGCTTGATATGTTGTTGCCATCTAGTGCTGATAATGCCGCCCGACTGTCGGAACAGATTCGAATGGTGCGACCCCTCCATTTTTGTCGCAGACATTCTTCTGCTGCCAATGAAATGGCATATATCTCCGCCTGGAATATGGTCGTCATTTTTCCGAGGGGTCGGGCCTGTTCTATAATCGGATTCTCCGAGAACACGCCTGCACCCGATCCATCCTCCGTGACTGACCCGTCGGTGAAGATTATTAGGTCTGTAATCTAAAAAGACTCATGGCCACTTGTCGACCATTCTTCTCTTTCGGTGATTACGACAGTGTATGTCTTTTCAAAGACGAATCTGGAAACCATATGATCGGTCGGCATCAGGGCTACTGGATGTTTTTCAAGGAATTTCCATATAGACGCATGCCCGTTGGATTGGCCGCCTTTCCACGCCCCAATGGTATCGAGCCTATATGCGTCGTTGGCTGCTTTCCGTTTCACCTCCAAGTGGATGGGGGGTAAATTTAGGATGGCTTCAAGTGCCGCAGTCGGCGTAGTACTCATTGCTCCAGTAATACTTAGGCAACCAAGTCTCTGAATCTGCGTTAGCAGCTTCCTGCTATTAGCAAAGTTCAGTCTTGGCCACCAGACCATGCATGCATACATCAAAATGGGTTTTATTATGGATGTATACATCCAATATATCCGTTTAGGTGAAAGCCCCCAGGTCTTACCTATCGCATTCCTACAGCACCAGAGCAATCTGCAGGATTTCTGGTATTGTTCCTGGATATGATGCTTCCACGTTAACTTGGAGTCGAAATGTACTCCTAAGTACTTGACTGTTTGTGCCAGCTGGATTTCCGCCCCTGCTAAGGTGGGTAGCGTATAGCTGCCCCACCTGACGTTCCTAGTGAACATAACTAGTCCAGTCTTTCTAGCGTTCACCGTGAGTCCATTGCGGAGGCACCAGCTGTGGATTACATGCAGAGTTGCATTCAAGCGGTCACATACTGTGTCCGCAAACTTGCAGGTAATTATTACGGCTAGGTCGTCGGCAAATGCTTGCGCGAAGGCTTTTTTGTCCTCCAGGAGCCACAGCAGGGTATCCATCACCAAGAGCCATAACAGTGGAGAGAGAACCCCTCCCTGTGGGCAGCCCCTGAGACATCCTGCTTCAATAGACTTCTGGCCGACCGATATGTGGATTTTACTCCAGTCTAGCATGTGAAGGATCCAACTGTTTAGCAGCGGTTCGATTCCATGCTGTCTTGCCGCATCACAAATTGCCGCAAATGAGGCATAATTGAAGGCACCTTCGATGTCCATGAATGCGCCTAAAGCGTATTCTTTATCGGACATCGCCTTTTCAATTTTTGCCGTAAGTTCATGGAGTGCTGTCTCCGTGGATTTGCCTTTCTGGTAGGCGTGTTGCCTATGGTGAAGTGGCCATTTAGGAATGTGTGTATCCCTTATGAACCGATATACTAATCTTTCTAGTCCTTTTAGCAGAAAGGACGTTAGGCTGATCGGTCGAAAGCTTTTTGCGTCTGTGTAGGTGGGTTTTCCTGGTTTGGGAATGAACAACACCTTCACATCCCGCCATATAATTGGAATATAAGCGTGTGCTAGGCATGCCCGATATATATTCCGAATGTGTCGACCCAGGGCATCCATTCCTTCTATTACTAGCGCAGGAATGATGCCATCCGGACCTGCAGACTTATATCTGTGGAACGAGTTAAATGCCCATTTCACTCCCTCCAGTGATACTACTTTGCATGCCAGATTCCAATCTCTCGGTTGAGGGCTGTATGCACCTGTTGGCCCCGAGATTAGATTTTGGATGCTGCCTGGGAAGTGTACTTCAAGCAAATGATTTGCCGTTTCTTCATCGCTTTCGGTGTACTTCCCATTCTGTAAACGTAAGTAACCCAGTTCCTGGCTACGTTCTTTGACCAGAATCCGCTTCAGCTTTGAGGTTGCCTCAAGAGAGTTAGTCTCTTCGCAAAAGCGTCTCCAAGATGATCGTTTAGCCGATCTTATGCTCTTCTTTAGAGCCTTCTGTGCCTCTTTATAGCGATTCCAGCTAGTGCTTGATTCGCCCTTCAGAGTACGATTAAGGAGCATCCTTGTCGTTCTCCTCTGTTTTGCCAAATCCGAGTTCCACCATGGTGTTTTACCCTTCTTTGGCATCTTGAGTGGACAGCTTTCTTCGAAAGCTTCTCTCATGCTAGTTGTGATCATCTGGGTTGTCTTCTCAATTCAATAGATCAATGGATTTGATGCGCCTCCCAGGGATCGTAACTCGGGCGTTCAATTCTGTTTGATACATTACCCAATCTGTCTTCCTCGGATTCCGAAATGGAGTGGGTGGAGGTAGATCCATGCCCATAACGAAATCAATGCGTCTGTGATCCGAGAGTGTGATATCGTTTGATACTCTCCACTCTCCGATCAGAGCCGCGATGTCAGGAGATGCCACCGTGATGTCGATGACCTCTTGCCTGACCACGTTGAAGAAAGTGGGTTCATTACCCACATTTAGGATTTGTAAATTGGTTCCTGCTAGATACTCCAGTAGTCTCGATCCTCTTGCATTGATGTTCGAACTTCCCCAGCATATGTGGTGAGCGTTGACATCACATCCTGCTATTTCCCCCATGCCTCTACTTTTGGCATATTGGATAGCTCTGATGAATGTTCCACTGGGAACGTCTTCTGCGTCGTAGGGGAAGTATGCAGAGCACCATAGTATCTCTTTATCTCCCTGTTGACTTTTTATGGTTAGCTCAACCGATGTGGTGTCGCCATCACATAGATCGTTAACCAGGTTAGCCTGGAAGTCTTTGGAGACTACCATGCAGGTGCGGGGTTGATCTCTTCCATTGGCATACAATAAGTCAGCATGTTGGAAGTTTAGGCCCCTGACTGCCCCACCAACAACCCACGGTTCTTGTATGAGGTCTATAAATGTCTTGCAGCTATTGATCCGACGACTGATAAGTGCAGTCGCCGCTTTACAATGCTGCAAATTTACTTGGGAAATGTGGCACCTCATTTATGTTTCAGATGTAGATGCCGGGGGCTGCATGTCCCCTTCAATGGTTTTAGGAGCCGACACTTGTAACGTGACGGTCCCCAGCCCATAGTAGAGCCGGCAACCCGATTTTTCCCGAACTTTCTTAACATCAGGTTCGGGAACGCCGATAGTGAGAAAAGTTCCCGGCCTATCGGTTTTCTCTCCTGTTTTGCTGCCTAGCAGCAACCAGGTGGAAATGTTAAGGTTGTTCTGCACACCAAGTTGTTCCAGAACCCCGACACCATTTCGCTCTTCTTCTGGAAGCCAGAGAAAGGACTTTTTGATCGATGGCAGCTCAGAGACCCTTTTCAAGGTTAGTCGCGCACCCTCCCACACATCGTTAAGGGAGGAGCAGTACTGCCTGAGCCACTCGTTCGTGTCTTCGTCAGCAAAGTTCAGCCGTAACATTTTACGGTATACACCTACCGACTCAAAGCAAAGCTTAATGTCTTGCGCGGACGCAGTCCTTACAGCTAGGAGGAGTTTCCTCCTAAGCTGTTCGCACTGCTCAGTATCGTAGCCGGATGGATTGGAGTCGTCATACAGGACCCATCCATCGGCTTCGATAGCCTTGACTGCAAATGAAGGCCTAGCCGTTGCCGGCCGAGCCCTCTTTGCCGCCTTTTGTGTCGAAGAGTTAGGATCGTCCGAGGACCGCTGCCGCTCCGGTTTCCCCTTAGCCGCAGGTGCCCCGAACGCTCCTTTCCCCTCAACCTTGGCACAGCTCTTTGGTTCTGCGTTGCCCGGAGGCGGTTTGCCCGAAGGCGGTTTGCCCGAAGGCAGTTTGCTGTCCGTGGACAGGTGCTTACCCATGGGCAAGACTTTAGCCTCAGCAGGTGGCGCCGATTGGAGCCTGGGGTCAGGAGTACTGACAGAAGGGGCCTGCTTCGGCTCATCCGTTAAGGACTGGGTCCCAATTGAATTGGTTCCCACTTGAATAAGTGGGGAATCTGAGTCTAGACTCAGGTTCTCCATCGATGAGCTCAGGGTTGCCCCTTCACTCGGGGTTGGATCGTCACGATCGAAGTTTAATTGTGTTTGCTTAGTAGGTTTGTGTTTTTGTTTTTTTGTTTTTTCATAGTTGGCTGCCATGGCCTCAATTTTTCCGGGGAAAGTAAGTCGATCTCGGCAGAGCCCCTTTTTGCCGAGACAAGGCTAGTTGAAACTGGGGGTCGCCTGGTACCCAGAGTTCACCGTTCATCTTAACCCCTGTGACCATTCAGCCCTCGGCACGGTAGTCACACCTTGGCTTGGGGTTTTGATTACCGCTTGGCTTCAGGTGTCACCTCCCGTTTCCTGGAGGATCGTCCTTACTGAGCTCCCTCACCACGTCAAGGTAGGTAATCGTCGAGGGAGCTCGAGCTCAACATCGAACTCGATGGTAAACGACCAAAAAGGCCGTTCGAAACAATGGTGGCTTAATACACTGGGTGGGGATTTAAAAGCCTCGAGATTGCATGCAGATAAAGCCAAAAGGTGAGGCCGATCACGACGAGCCGACCCCGCTTCTAAACGCGACAAAGGTTGAAAAAAAAGAGCAGACCTTCTTCCTTCGAGACCAACTATTAAAGCAGACACCTCTACGGAAAGAGCTCTCCATGTGACACAATGTATCGCCAAAGCGTGAGACGCGTCCACGCATGGGAGATGCCCATTCCCTAGTGGAATAGTAAACTGCCTGCCTTCGTTCAGCTTGCCGCCGAGCCAGACGAACTGCTCAGAGGATCGGTCAGGGTTGAAATGAGCACGCCTATAAGCAAGCCCGCAGAGCCCTCGACGTCACCACCCAGCAATGCGGGAGGGAATGATTTAAGTAGCTCTGCTCCAAAGCGGAAGTAAACTCTAGGGAGAGCACCAAAACAATCAGGATGGGTGGATTTTGAGACTGTCCATTTCCGCAGATCACGTGCCTAAACCTCTTTTTAAAATTCATCCAGGTTTATTTCCCACCAAGAGGAGGGCACTGAATGCTTTCGGCAATCTTTGAATATGACGGCAATATCGCCAATCACCAGAGACGAGTTGCTGCAAATCTGCGGTAGAATAAGAAACAACAAAGCCCCGAGTTTGAATGGCATACCGACTAGGGTCCTTAAACACGTCGTGAAACCCAGACATCTCCGAAAGGATATTTCTTACACAATGAAAGCGGTGGAAGTTGGTTATGCTTCCTATGGCAGGTAAACTACAGATACTGCGGAGAAAATGCTGGAGCGGGTAATCTACAATAGATTTCTCCCGACTATTAAGAGCCGAGAGGGCCTTGCGGATCCGCAGTATGCATTGGCAGGTGAGTTGATAAACATATACATTGAGAAGTCAACCCCTCCTTTGTCGTAGACGAAAAACGCTGAAATGGAGAGATTTGTAAATAAATGGCAAGAACATTGGGAACACCCGCGAAAGGGCGCCAATCCTGCTGGCATGCCAGGAAGATTGGCGGGGATTGGTGCTACTTTCGGCCAACGTGAGAAACGGTCCACCACGGTCAGGCAGCAACGACAGGTGGGCAAACATACGTCTGTATTACTAGTTTAACGGTAGCGTTTGTCCCTGAGTGGGATGAGTAGTGTAAGTTATTGGAAATAGTTTTTTGGAATGGGTGAGTGATGTAATGTCGGATGGTACCAGTGGATACATCACACCATAGGTTGCAGCTGACCGCCGGAACCTGGAATTGCTTCAGTCGAGGCCCTGTGTTTCCATATTGTAGCATTTCGAGCTCTTCGTATGCGGACTGAGATGCTGTAGGTTTTATAATGCGTCCGGGACAACTTCATATACTCCTAAATATTTGTCTGTTTGGACCAGCTGGATTTCTGCCCCTGATAAGGTGGGTAGCGTGTAACTTCTCCGCCTGACTTTCCTAGTGAATATAACTAGTCCAGTCCTTCTAGCGTTCACTATGAGTCCATTATGGAGGCACCAATTATGGATTACATGCAGTGTTTCATTCAGGCGGTTACATACTGTGCCCGCAAACTTGCCGAAAGTTATTACAGCTAGATCGTCCGCAAAAGCTTGGGCGAAGACCTTTGTGCTCTCCAGGAGCCATAGCAAGGTGTCCATTACTAGGAGCCATAATCGAGGAAAGAGAACCCTTCCCTGTGGCCAACCTCTAAAACACCCTGCTTCAATAAACTCTGGCAAAGTGCAGGATCCAACTGATTAACGGCAGATCGATTCGATACTGTCTTGCCGTGTTACAAATCACCACGACTGGGGCATAATTGAAGGCGTCTTCGATGTCCATAAATGCACCTAAAGCGTATCCTTTACCGAACATTCTCTTCTCAATTTTTGCCGCTAGTTCATGGAGTGTTACCTCTGCGGATTTGCCTTTCTGGTAGGCATGTTACGTACAGTGCAGTGGCCACTTACGGATATATGTATCCCTTATGAATCGATCTACTCGTCTTTTTAGTAAAACGAAGTTAGACTGATCGGTTGGAAGCTTTTTGCGTCAGTGTAGGTGGGTTTCCCTGGTTCGGGAACAAATATTACCTTCACATCACGCCAGCTGGCTGCAATATAAGCATGTGCTAGACAAGCGCGGTATGTATTCCGAATGTGTAGGTCCAGGGCATCCACTCCCTCTATTACTAAAACAGGAATAATCCCATCCCGGACCTGCAAACTTTTATCTATGGAATGCTCCCGTGAAACCGCCAAATCCGTGTTCCACTATGGTGTCTTACCCTTCTTTGGCATCATGGGTGGACAGCTCTCTACGAAAGCGTCTCTCATGCTGGTAGTGATCATCTGGGTTGTTTTCACAATTCCAACAGTGGATTTGATGCGTCTCCCAGGGATCGTAACTCGGGCGTTCAGTTCTGTTTTGTACGTCTCCCAATCTGTCTTATGTGCACTTCAAAATGGAGTAGGTGGAGGTGGATCTATGCCCATTACGTTATCAATGCCCCTGTGATTCGAGAATGTGATATCGTCGTGACCAGGTTAAAGAAAGTGAAGAAAGTACTCAAATTGAGGAGTTCCTACCAGATACTCCAGTAGTATCGATCCTCTCGCGTTGATGTTGGAGCTTCCCCAGCATATACATACAACATCTCCTTCTATTATTCCCATGCCTTTACTTTTGGCATATTGGTTAGCTCTGATGAATGTTCCCCAGGGAACTTCGTCTACGTCTTAAGAGAAATAAACATAGCACCATAGAATTTCCTTATCTCACTGTTGGCTTTTTATGGTCATTTTCATCATTGTGGTGTTGCCATCACATAGGTCGTTAGCCAAGATAGCTTTGAGGTCTTTTGACAACAACAATGCAGGAGCGGGTTCTATCACTTCCATTGGCATACACCAAGGTAGTAGTTTAAACCCTTAGTTTCCCCACCAACAATCCATGGTCCCTGTATGGGATAGGTACATGTCTTGCAGCTATTTATCCGACGACTGACCAGTGCAGTCACCGCTTCATAATGCTGCAAATTTATCTGGGAAATATAGCACCTCATCTACGGTTCAAATGAAGATGCCAAGGTCCCCTTCGATGGTTTTAGGAGCCGACACTTGTAATGTTACGGTCCCAAGCCCATAGTAGAGCCGGCAGCCCGTTTGTTCCTGAACTTTCTTAATATCGGGTTCGGGAACGCCGATGTTGAGAAAAGTCCCGGGCCTATCGGCTCTTCCCGTTACTTTGCTAGCTAGTAGCAACCAGGTGGAGGTGTTGAAGTTATTCTGGACTACAAGTTGTCCCAGGACTTCACCACCATTACGCTTCTCTTCTGGA
Source organism: Hermetia illucens (assembly GCF_905115235.1). NCBI lineage: Eukaryota > Metazoa > Arthropoda > Insecta > Diptera > Stratiomyidae > Hermetia > Hermetia illucens. The sequence continues at coordinate 162,519,352 of NC_051851.1, forward strand.
AGTCAGAGAAAGCACTTTCTAAACGATGATAGCTCGGAAACCCTCTTCAGGGTCAGTCGTGCATTTTCTCAAATATCGTTGAAGGAGGAGCAGTACTATCTAAGCCATGTGCTTTCGTCGGTAAAGTTTATTCGTAACATTTTACGGTATACACCTACCGACTCAAAGCGTAGTGTAATTTCTTGCAAAAGATGCAATCCTTACAACTAGGAGAAGTTTTCTCCTAAGCTGCTCATACTGCCCTGTATCGTAACCGGCTATCGGCTTCGATAGCCTTGGCTGCAAATGAAGACTTTACCGTTGCCGTCAGAGCCTTCTTTGCAGCCATTTGAGCCGAAGAGTTGGTATCGTCAGAAGACCGCTGCCGCTCTTGTTTGCCCTTAGTTGCAAATGCCACAGACGATCCTTTCCCTTCAATATTGGCACAACCCGGTGGTTGTGTTTAGCCTGTGTTGTGTTTAGCCTGAAGACAGTTTGCCCAAACACGGTTCGCTCGGAGGCGGTTTGCCCGAATTCGGTTTGACTGGAAGCGGTTTGGTTGAAGTCTTTTTGCCTGGAGGCATTGTTTTGCCCGGAGGCTGTTTGCTGTCCAAAGACAAATGCTTACCCGTAGGTAAGACTTTAGCCTGAGCAGCTAGCGTCGATTGGAGCCCGGGGTTAGGAATGCTGACAGAAGGGAACTGCTTCGGTTCGTCCATTGAGGATTGGATTCTAATAGGGTTGGTTCCCATTTGAATAAGTGGTGAATCTGAGTCTAAACTCAGGTTCTCCATGGAAGAGTTCAGGATTGCCCCTTCGATCAGGGTTGGATCGTCATGATAAAAGTGCTCTTAAATTTTTTTGTTTTTTAAATTTTTAGATTCTTCAGAGTTGGCTGCCATGGCCTTTGTTTTTTCGGGAAAAGTTAGTCGAACTAAGTGTAATTCTAGGGATTAAATTATTTGAAATAACTAAGACTTGTTTTTAAGGTTTTGTGTAAACACAAAACCTTATTAAAATCGGTTTACTGTCTGTCTGTCTTTTTTTTTTTTTTTTTTGAGGAGGTGGAAATCTTCAAAAGACACTGGTCTGGACACACCAGCGTGTGGGATTTTTACCCACTAAAACCACCCCCGACTCCCTCCCTGCCCCGCGGAACCACCATAAGGTATTACATCACGGGGCGGAGTCAGCTCACTCTAGCTTAATCCCATTTCTTCTATACGCGGCGCACGTGACCGCGTTTTTTTCCTTTCCTCTGCCTTTCGCAATTTATCTTGAATTGATGCGATCATGGAGTTGACCGCATCCCAATTCCTTTGATGTGCTAGCATTTTCGGCACCAGATTTTCTGGTACCAGCACCTCTCCTAGAGTCTCCTCTAGGTTCCTCCTTTCTTCCACAAATCTCGGACAGTGAAAGAATACATGCTCTGGGTCCTCTGGGACTCCATCGCAATTTGGACAGTCGGGTGAGGTCTCCAATTTAAACCTGTGAAGGTATTGGAGATATCCTCCATGTCCTGTGAGAAACTGGGTGAGATTATAATTAACCTCACCGTGTCGTCTCTCCAACCACTCCTTGATGGCAGGAATGAGCCTGTGTGTCCACCGACCCTTTCCCGAGCGTTCCCACCGCTCTTGCCATCTATTTATGGATCTCTCCCTCTCAGCCTTCTTCGTCTGCAATAAGGGAGAGATTGGCTTCGCATGGTATATATTCGCCATCTCATCTGCTAAGATGTCAATGGGCATCATTCCAGAGATGACGAATGCTGCATCATCTGAGACAGTCCTGAAGGCAGAGCATACCCTCAGAGCTGTCCTCCTGTAGACTGCATTCAGTTTGCTAGTGTTAACTGACATCCGCAACGCCTCGCTCCAAACTGGGGTCGCATAGAGCATGATTGAGGTCACCCCCTGGCTATAAGCAACCTAGAGGTATGCCGTGGCCCTCCCACGTTCGGCATCATCCTCGCCAGGGCCATACTGGCAGTGGATGATTTGATGATTTATCACAAACATACTGTACGTGTTGCTTATAGCTGAGCTTCCTGTCTATCACCACCCCCAAGTATTTGATGGCCGGCTTGGAAGTGATGATATGATTCCCGACTCTAACACAAGCGTAATTTCTCTTCCGGCGCTTCGTGATGAGGACCGCTTCCGTTTTTTCCTCCGCAAGCGTCAGACCAGAGCTCTCCAACCAGCATTTGACAGCATTGACTGCCTCGCTTGAGTATAACTCAGCATCTTCGAGACGCTTTGCGACAACAACCAGTGCAATGTCGTCAGCGTAACCCACCACTGTGGCTTCCTCCGGAAGGGGAAGATTAAGTACATCGTTGTACATGATGTTCCACAGTAGTGGGCCCAATATGGAGCCCTGCGGGACACCCGCGGAAACGACGTACTCCTGCGGTCCGTCATCAGTGTCGTACCAGAGCCTCCTTTTAGTTAAATAACTATCGACAATTGCGGCGAGGTAGGCGGGAATACCAACCTTCGCTTGGGATTTCCGGATTAGATTCCAATTGGCCGAATTGAATGCATTTTTCACGTCCAGGGTTACTACCACGCAATATTTGCTGGTACTACCCTTTCCGTGGATTGCATCTTCGGCCAAGCCAGTAACCAATTTGATGGCATCAATGGTTGATCTGGCTTTACGGAATCCATACTGCCGATCTGAAAGGCCGCCTTGGCTCTCAACTACTGGGAGTAATCTATTATAGATTACCCGCTCTAGCATTTTCCCCACCGTGTCCAAAAGACATATGGGTCGGTATGAGGATGGTTCACCTGGTGGTTTACCAGGCTTAGGCAGAAGCACCAACTTCTGCCGCTTCCATACCGCTGGAAATATTCCCTCGGACATGCACGCTTCGAACAACTCAGCAAACATGTCCGGCCTGGATTTCACGGCAAGCTTAAGGGCCTTATTCGGTACTCCGTCCAGACCCGGTGCTTTATTGTCTCCTATTCTGCCGCAGATCTCCAGGAGCTCGTCTCTGGTGACTGGCGGGATTGCCGTCACATTCAGAGGTGGTTGGAATGTGTCGGTGTTCTCCTCTTGCTGGGGGAATAACCCCTGGATGATTTTCAACAAGAGGGCGGGGCAAGTGATCTGCGAAGACGAACGGCCTCTAAATCGTCCCATCACGATTCCATAAGCTCTCCCCCACGGATTTACGTTCGCTTCTGAGCAGAGCTCCCTAAAGCATTTCCTCTTGCTTCGCTGGATGGCGAGCTTGAGGGTTTTGCGGGCTGCCTTGTAGGCGCACTCTTTCTGCCCTTGATCGACTCTACCTACCGCCCTCTGAGCCGCTCTTCTCGCTCGGTGGCAGGCTGATCGAAGGCCGGTCAGTTCATCATTCCACCAGTAGTTTGGTCTTCTACGGGGGAATGCGCACCTCCTAGGCATGGACGCGTCACATGCTTTGGCGATGCATTGAGCCAGATGGACAGCTCTTTCCGTAGAGGCGCCTGCTATATCATGTTGATCCAACCACACCTCTAAGAAGCTCTGCTCATCCAAAGATTTTGCAGACCAGCCTGAAATCTTTTTCGGTTTCGGGCATGATAGCTCTTTGCCCTGAGGTTCGACACATGTCTCAAAGAAAACCGTCTGTCCGTCTGTCTGTCTGTCCGTCACACGCATTTTGCTCAGAGACGGTTATAGCGATTGACACCAAATTTGGTAGAAAGGTGGGAACTGTGAACGCTCACGCATACAGTGAATTACATCCTTTTACGTTGAATTTAAGGGGGGGTCCCCATACATGCAAAAGGGGGGTGTAAAATTTTTTTCATCAAATATAGTCATGTGGGGTACCAAATTAAAAGTCTCGATTAGTACTTTTCAAAGCCGATCTTAGTTTTGACATTCGTTAGAAGGGTGGGGAGCGCGGGGGGTTGAAAATGATCACTTCTTTAAGGGGGACATTCTCAGAAACTACCAAACCGAAAAATCTGAAAAAAATCAGGAGGCTGCCACTATATGGTGCCTGGGCTCCGAAATACCTTCCATTCCGATATCTGTTTAAATAAAGTTAATAATAGTATATTACTACAATTTTTTGTAATTGGTTAGAAACCTATCCTAACCTTCATCCTAGTACCATGAAAGTTTGCAGTGATATAGGCTATAATATAGAGCATGATCTTACCAAGTTTGGTGGAAATCGCACTATTACTAACAAAGTTGTAATACCTCAAATTTGTCGCTTCTTTGAAAATTGAAGACTATGAATGTCAATATCACCCGAAAGTGGATACTCTCACATAATATATGGATATATTACGTGCTACGTACTAAGAAAAACCTTTCGTACCTGAAGCGTCCAGTTTCCGGTTTCCCGACTTGTTTTCTATTCACTAGTGTCTGGGACTTGTTAGCACTGATGAAGGGAACAAGTGGTTCCCGAAATATCGGTAATTGCAAGACCAACAAAGCAGGTCCTAATTATTTCAAATAAGTCGACCTCAGCAGAGCCCTTTTTTGCTGAGACAAGGCTAGTTGAAACTGGGGGTCGCCTGGCACCCAGAGTTGACCGTTCACGGCCACCTCTTAACCCCTGTGACCATTCAGCCGTCGGCACGGTAGACATATCTTGGCATGGGGTTTTGATTATCGCTTAGCTTCAGGTGTCACCTGTGGTTTCCTGGAGGATTCTCCTTACTGAGGTCCCTCACCACGACAAGATAGGTAATCGTCGAAGGGTTAGTTTATATTACTGCGAACGTTGGAGCTCATAAATTCTAAGTTCTGTTGTGGAAGAAAATGGGCCGCAACTTCAACTTATAAAAACTGGGCAGATACTATCCAAAGGAAGAAATATCCAGTACGCTCCGTTCAGTATATTTTCGTAACAAAAACTTTCATTGTTTTCCAGAAATAATATAAATCCTTTTTCCTCTCGTTTCAGGTGCACGCTACTACCTTCTCCAACTTGCTTTTTGTGACATAGTAACCCTTAGTATATGTGGTCTTGAATTAATCTACATAAATTACCAAAGATGGATAGTATCCGCAGAACTTTGTCCAGTCTATCTAGGCCTGGAATCGTTCACAAGCACAGCCTCAATTTACTTCATAATCGCCTTGAACCTGCATGCAATATCCGTGTATAACCTCACGATCGATACAATAGAAAGGAGAAACTTGGCCGAGAATGAGTACACACAACTGGAAGCAGATCCTGGGGAAAACGACAACTACGAAATAGCGATTGACGTACGTGAAAGACGATCCCTCACTATCGACTATGGCCAACGGAAGCGGGGAATCCCCGTTTTATTGCCGGCTCTATTCATCTGGTTTCTGGGCGCTTCCATGGCGATCCCACTTTTTGTCTTTGGGAGTGTCATACCCAGCGAAGCTGACCCGGTGATCTGTGGAGTTATGAATTTTGACAGGCATAGTAATTTGATTATGCAAATTTTCGTGGGTGTCATACGAATCCTAGTACCAACTATTTGCCTCCACGTGAGCATAGGTTGGGTTCTGTACAAATTGCACTGTACAAAGATGAAGCTGGAATCATGTGGCCTGGAGGAGAACGCCACGCACGTTTTGAAATTAGCCGTTTTGCTGGCCAGCACTCTAGCGATTTTCGGAATGCAGAAAATCTACGGAAGTCTATTTTTCGAGATATTATCGACGCCATTCATGCATTTTAAGTATCCGTTTATGGACCGGACAATTGGTATTGCATTTAGTTCGCTAAGTTTTGTATTACCTGCTCTGAGGCCTGTGATGTATTTGGTCATGGATAGGCGACTTTTTGAAACGATCTTTCGATGTTGCCGGGGCAATAGCAGAAAGAGTCACTTGGAAGCCGTCGAAGTGGATTTCGAATAGGAACTGTTAGATAGTTTTGACTAAAAAGACTGAATGTGTGCAAATTGAGAATAAAGTTAAGTGTGTGAATTTTTTTAGACAGGATTTTTCTTTCTTATTTGGGTGGAGATTGATTTTGGATACCTGAAGTCATACTATGTGAGAGGTAGAGCGGTCGTGCCAGTTTTTTGCAATATTACTCCTTTCATAAATGGTCTTCATTCGCTGAAACAAAGAATCATGCGCAGCTGGTTCCCACAAAGAAGCTTATCGTGCAGCTCACGACATTATCTCATCTATGAGGAGATTGAAAGGCTGTTAGGCTCCTCTTCGCTTCGTTGTTTGTCTACAACTTGAACCTATTTATGTCTCCGAAGGAATTTCAATCTGCGATCTCTCTGTTTACCTTATGAGGCCTTGACGAATCGTGCATCAACCATATATTGAACAATGCAGACTCTACTAGAGAATTGATAGTGTCATGCAACCGAGGAATGGAATGAAGCCGGCCTTCAACCGGCTACCTTGCACAATCTTGAGAGATAATTGCGTCGAATAAAAAGAATAATGAAGTGGAGATTTCTATTCTAAAGATAAGCAATAAATTATGTCTAGAAATGAAGATTCCCCACGACGACCCTGCTGAGGTATCACCCTGGCCGTATCAGGTTTTCTCTCGTCCGCTCCATATGGAAAACCGGGAAGCTGGCCAGTTAGCCACTTGTTTGTAGACGCAAATTTATGCGAAGAAAGGAGAAGTGCAAAGTTCAAGGCACTCCGCATGCATCATCCGGTAATGCTAATCTAATTGCATATGAATACCAGATGTGAACTTTCGCTGAACCCTGTCTTTAAGCGCCAACAAACAACAAGTTGTGTAGGTTCCGCCAATGAGCCGGAATGACTAAGATGGGGCTGAGACGTGAAGCCAGATCGACGGGGCTTACGCACGAGTCTTGGATAAGAGAACCATCTGATGTTTCAATTGAGATATGTTTAATTAAGCGGACAGGATTGATACTCTAGATGATCCCGAACATCAGGCAAAATAAATTCAATTCAGTGGTGATAAAAATTTAGTTTATTCATACTTGGCCAGCTCAATAGCGATGAGATTAAAAAGTGACTCAATATTTGTGTACATTTTTCTGTTGGGGTTTTTCTTCTGATAAAAAATTGTTTACCATTTCAAAAGAATTCCACATGCGTGATATCCATTATTTTAGTTTGTTCAGCAAAATAACTAAAGCAAAAGTAATGCGTGTGGAACTAAATTTGAGTCACAACCAAAAATTCGAATTAAAAATTAAATTCAAGAGAAGAAAAATAATTATCGTAGTCATTGTGGGGTCGAACCTGCAAAAAATACTGATTGGCACAACCATTTCAAAACCGGATGCGTCAACTGATAATATAACTTCCTTCAAACTTTTTTGGCAAATGTGATTAGATTTTCCATTTCAGTTCAAATTTAGCTTTGGAAAGGACAACCGATAAGATAGTAAGTCAGCAAGAAAAAGATCTTAACGAAACTTGATGCCTGAAGAAATAAAAAATCACAGAAAAGAGAGACTTTAACTCATTCCAGGATCATTGCTAGCCACCAGGCAGCCAAATTTCTAACTCCAATTGCATTTGACCCTGCGTATCAACAATTTTTCGCAGAAGGTCCCGGTATAAAAACAGTGATTGGTGCCTACGAAGCAGCATAAAACACGGGATACATGCGCTGAACCAACACAAGGGTTAAAGCGCATCTCACACCCCTAAAAAAGGGACAACCTGTACCAACAAGCCCTCTACAACGGGGACAGAATAGGGCTAACAGCGCCATTCAGAAAAGCGCCTCGGATAGGATGAAGAAAGTAGACATAAGGCGCTGAGCGCAGAATTCGGAAATGCAAGAATTTTCACGCTACGACGCCAGCAAGTCAAGATATCAATGAAAATCCGGCGCCGGAGAGGCTCGCCAGAATCCAAGAAAATTGAAAGTTTTCACGACCCCCGGGTCGTCAAAATGGCCAAAAATGCAAAATCGTCGGATTTTCATGGTTGATGGCTTGATCGAAAGGGGAGGCCGCCCAGATTACGGAAATGCAAGAATTTTCACGCTACGATGCCAGGAAGTCAAGATATCGATGAAAATCCGGCGCCGGAGAGGCTCGCCTGAATCCAAGAAAATTGAAAATTTCCACGACCCCCGGGTCGTCAAAATGGCCAAAAATGCAAAATCGTCGGATTTTCATGGTTGATGGCTTGATCGAAAGGGGAGGCCGGCCAGATTACGGAAATGCAAGAATTTTCACGCTACGACGCCAGGAAGTCAAGATATCGATGAAAATCCGGCGCCGGAGAGGCTCGCCTGAATCCAAGAAAATTGAAAATTTTCACGACCCCCGGGTCGTCAAAATGGCCAAAAATGCAAAATCGTCGGATTTCCATGGTTGATGGCTTGATCGAAAGGGGAGGCCGCCCAGATTACGGAAATGCAAGAATTTTCACGCTACGACGCCAGGAAGTCGAGATATCGATGAAAATCTGGCGCCGGAGAGGCTCGCCAGAATCGAAGAAAATTGAAAATTTTCACGACCTCCGGGTCGTCAAAATGGCCAAAAATGCAAAATCGTCGGATTTTCATGGTTGATGGCTTGATTGAAAGGGGAGGCCGCCCAGATTACGGAAATGCAAGAATTTTCACGCTACGACGCCAGGAAGTCAAGATATCGATGAAAATCCGGCGCCGGAGAGGCTCGCCAGAATCCAAGAAAATTGAAAATTTTCACGACCCCCGGGTCGTGAAAATGGCCAAAAATGCAAAATCGTCGAATTTTCATGGTTGATGGCTTGATCGAAAGGGGAGGCCGCCCAGATTACGGAAACGCAAGAATTTTCACGCTATGACGCCAGGAAGTCAAGATATCGATGAAAATCCGGCGCCGGAGAGGCTCGCCAGAATCCAAGAAAATTGAAAATTTTCACGACCCCCGGGTCGTCAAAATGGCCAAATAATCAAAATCGTCGGATCTTCATGGTTGATGGCTTGATCGAAAGGGGAGGCCGCCCAGATTACGGAAATGTAAGAATTTTCACGATACGACACCAGGAAGTCAAGATATCGATGAAAATCCGGCGCCGGAGAGGCTCGCCAGAATCCAAGAAAATTGAAAATTTTCACGACCCCCGGGTCGTGAAAATGGCCAAAAATGCAAAATCGTCGGATTTTCATGGTTGATGGCTTGATCGAAAGGGGAGGCCGCCCAGATTACGGAAATGCAAGAATTTTCACGCTACGACGCCAGCAAGTCAAGATATCGATGAAAATCCGGCGCCGGAGAGGCTCGCCAGAATCCAAGAAAATTGAAAATTTTCACGACCCCCGGGTCGTCAAAATGGCCAAAAATGCAAAATCGTCGGATTTTCATGGTTGATGGCTTGATCGAAAGGGGAGGCCGCCCAGATTACGGAAATGCAAGAATTTTCACGCTACGACGCCAGGAAGTCAAGATATCGATGAAAATCCGGCGCCGGAGAGGCTCGCCAGAATCCAAGAAAATTGAAAATTTTCACGACCCCCGGGTCGTCAAAATGGCCAAAAATGCAAAATCGTCGGATTTTCATGGTTGATGGCTTGATCGAAAGGGGAGGCCGCCCAGATTACGGAAATGCAAGAATTTTCACGCTACGACGCCAGGAAGTCAAGATATCGATGAAAATCCGGCGCCGGAGAGGCTCGCCAGAATCCAAGAAAATTGAAAATTTTCACGACCCCCGGGTCGTCAAAATGGCCAAAAATGCAAAATCGTCGGATTTTCATGGTTGATGGCTTGATCGAAAGGGGAGGCCGCCCAGATTACGGAAATGCAAGAATTTTCACGCTACGACGCCAGGAAGTCAAGATATCGATGAAAATCCGGCGCCGGAGAGGCTCGCCAGAATCCAAGAAAATTGAAAATTTTCACGACCCCCGGGTCGTCAAAATGGCCAAAAATGCAAAATCGTCGAATTTTCATGGTTGATGGCTTGATCGAAAGGGGAGGCCGCCCAGATTACGGAAATGCAAGAATTTTCACGCTACGACGCCAGGAAGTCAAGATATCGATGAAAATCCGGCGCCGGAGAGGCTCGCCAGAATCCAAGAAAATTGAAAATTTTCACGACCCCCGGGTCGTGAAAATGGCCAAAAATGCAAAATCGTCGGATTTTCATGGTTGATGGCTTGATCGAAAGGGGAGGCCGCCCAGATTACGGAAATGCAAGAATTTTCACGCTACGACACCAGGAAGTCAAGATATCGATGAAAATCCGGCGCCGGAGAGGCTCGCCAGAATCCAAGAAAATTGAAAATTTTCACGACCCCCGGGTTGTGAAAATGGCCAAAAATGCAAAATCGTCGGATTTTCATAGTTGATGGCTTGATCGAAAGGGGAGGCCGCCCAGATTACGGAAATGCAAGAATTTTCACGCTACGACGCCAGGAAGTCAAGATATCGATGAAAATCCGGCGCCGGAGAGGCTCGCCAGAATCCAAGAAAATTGAAAATTTTCACGACCCCCGGGTCGTGAAAATGGCCAAAAATGCAAAATCGTCGGATTTTCATGGTTGATGGCTTGATCGAAAGGGGAGGCCGCCCAGATTACGGAAATGCAAGAATTTTCACGCTACGATGCCAGGAAGTCAAGAAATCGATGAAAATCCGGTGCCGGAGAGGCTCGCCAGAATCCAAGAAAATTGAAAATTTTCACGACCCCCGGGTCGTCAAAATGGCCAAAAATGCAAAATCGTCGGATTTTCATGGTTGATGGCTTGATCGAAAGGGGAGGCCGCCCAGATTACGGAAATGCAAGAATTTTCACGCTGCGACACCAGGAAGTCAAGATATCGATGAAAATCCGGCGCCGGAAAGGCTCGCCAGAATCCAAGAAAATTGAAAATTTTCACGACCCCCGGGTCGTCAAAATGGCCAAAAATGCAAAATCGTCGAATTTTCATGGTTGATGGCTTGATCGAAAGGGGAGGCCGCCCAGATTACGGAAATGCAAGAATTTTCACGCTACGACGCCAGGAAGTCAAGATATCGATGAAAATCCGGCGCCGGAGAGGCTCGCCATAAACCAAGAAAATTGAAAATTTTCACGACCCCCGGGTCGTCAAAATGGGCAAAAATGCAAAATCGTCGGATTTTCATAGTTGATGGCTTGATCGAAAGGAGAGGCCGCCCAGATTACGGAAATGCAAGAATTTTCACGCTACGATGCCAGGAAGTCAAGAAATCGATGAAAATTCGGTGCCGGAGAGGCTCGCCAGAATCCAAGAAAATTGAAAATTTTCACGACCCCCGGGTCGTCAAAATGGCCAAAAATGCAAAATCGTCGAATTTTCATGGTTGATGGCTTGATCGAAAGGGGAGGCCGCCCAGATTACGGAAATGCAAGAATTTTCACGCTACGACGCCAGGAAGTCAAGATATCGATGAAAATCCGGCGCCGGAGAGGCTCGCCAGAATCCAAGAAAATTGAAAATTTTCACGACCCCCGGGTCGTGAAAATGGCCAAAAATGCAGAATCGTCGGATTTTCATGGTTGATGGCTTGATCGAAAGGGGAGGCCGCCCACATTACGGAAACGCAAGAATTTTCACGCTATGACGCCAGGAAGTCAAGATATCGATGAAAATCCGGCGCCGGAGAGGCTCGCCAGAATCCAAGAAAATTGAAAATTTTCACGACCCCCGGGTCGTCAAAATGGCCAAATAATCAAAATCGTCGGATCTTCATGGTTGATGGCTTGATCGAAAGGGGAGGCCGCCCAGATTACGGAAATGCAAGAATTTTCACGCTACGACACCAGGAAGTCAAGATATCGATGAAAATCCGGCGCCGGAGAGGCTCGCCAGAATCCAAGAAAATTGAAAATTTTCACGACCCCCGGGTCGTGAAAATGGCCAAAAATGCAAAATCGTCGGATTTTCATAGTTGACGGCTTGATCGAAAGGGGAGGCCGCCCAGATTACGGAAATGCAAGAATTTTCACGCTACGACGCCAGGAAGTCAAGATATCGATGAAAATCCGGCGCCGGAGAGGCTCGCCAGAATCCAAGAAAATGGAAAATTTTCACGACCCCCGGGTCGTGAAAATGGCCAAAAATGCAAAATCGTCGGATTTTCATGGTTGATGGCTTGATCGAAAGGGGAGGCCGCCCAGATTACGGAAATGCAAGAATTTTCACGCTACGATGCCAGGAAGTCAAGAAATCGATGAAAATCCGGTGCCGGAGAGGCTCGCCAGAATCCAAGAAAATTGAAAATTTTCACGACCCCCGGGTCGTCAAAATGGCCAAAAATGCAAAATCGTCGGATTTTCATGGTTGATGGCTTGATCGAAAGGGGAGGCCGCCCAGATTACGGAAATGCAAGAATTTTCACGCTACGACGCCAGGAAGTCAAGATATCGATGAAAATCCGGCGCCGGAGAGGCTCGCCAGAATCCAAGAAAATTGAAAATTTTCACGACCCCCGGGTCGTCAAAATGGCCAAAAATGCAAAATCGTCGAATTTTCATGGTTGATGGCTTGATCGAAAGGGGAGGCCGCCCAGATTACGGAAATGCAAGAATTTTCACGCTACGACGCCAGGAAGTCAAGATATCGATGAAAATCCGGCGCCGGAGAGGCTCGCCATAAACCAAGAAAATTGAAAATTTTCACGACCCCCGGGTCGTCAAAATGGGCAAAAATGCAAAATCGTCGGATTTTCATAGTTGATGGCTTGATCGAAAGGGGAGGCCGCCCAGATTACGGAAATGCAAGAATTTTCACGCTACGATGCCAGGAAGTCAAGAAATCGATGAAAATCCGGTGCCGGAGAGGCTCGCCAGAATCCAAGAAAATTGAAAATTTTCACGACCCCCGGGTCGTCAAAATGGCCAAAAATGCAAAATCGTCGGATTTTCATGGTTGATGGCTTGATCGAAAGGGGAGGCCGCCCAGATTACGGAAATGCAAGAATTTTCACGCTACGACGCCAGGAAGTCAAGATATCGATGAAAATCCGGCGCCGGAGAGGCTCGCCAGAATCCAAGAAAATTGAAAATTTTCACGACCCCCGGGTCGTCAAAATGGCCAAAAATGCAAAATCGTCGGATTTTCATGGTTGATGGCTTGATCGAAAGGGGAGGCCGCCCAGATTACGGAAATGCAAGAATTTTCACGCTACGACGCCAGGAAGTCAAGATATCGATGAAAATCCGGCGCCGGAGAGGCTCGCCAGAATCCAAGAAAATTGAAAATTTTCACGACCCCCGGGTCGTCAAAATGGCCAAAAATGCAAAATCGTCGAATTTTCATGGTTGATGGCTTGATCGAAAGGGGAGGCCGCCCAGATTACGGAAATGCAAGAATTTTCACGCTACGATGCCAGGAAGTCAAGATATCGATGAAAATCCGGCGCCGGAGAGGCTCGCCAGAATCCAAGAAAATTGAAAATTTTCACGACCCCCGGATCGTGAAAATGGCCAAAAATGCAAAATCGTCGGATTTTCATGGTTGATGGCTTGATCGAAAGGGGAGGCCGCCCAGATTACGGAAATGCAAGAATTTTCACGCTACGACACCAGGAAGTCAAGATATCGATGAAAATCCGGCGCCGGAGAGGCTCGCCAGAATCCAAGAAAATTGAAAATTTTCACGACCCCCGGGTCGTGAAAATGGCCAAAAATGCAAAATCGTCGGATTTTCATGGTTGATGGCTTGATCGAAAGGGGAGGCCGCCCAGATTACGGAAATGCAAGAATTTTCACGCTACGACGCCAGGAAGTCCAGATATCGATGAAAATCCGGCGCCGGAGAGGCTCGCCAGAATCCAAGAAAATTGAAAATTTTCACGAACCCCGGGTCGTGAAAATGGCCAAAAATGCAAAATCGTCGGATTTTCATGGTTGATGGCTTGATCGAAAGGGGAGGCCGCCCAGATTACGGAAATGCAAGAATTTTCACGCTACGATGCCAGGAAGTCAAGATATCGATGAAAATCCGGCGCCGGAGAGGCTCGCCAGAATCCAAGAAAATTGAAAATTTTCACGACCCCCGGGTCGTGAAAATGGCCAAAAATGCAGAATCGTCGGATTTTCATGGTTGATGGCTTGATCGAAAGGGGAGGCTGCCCAGATTACGGAAATGCAAGAATTTTCACGCTACGACACCAGGAAGTCAAGATATCGATGAAAATCCGGCGCCGGAGAGGCTCGCCAGAATCCAAGAAAATTGAAAATTTTCACGACCCCCGGGTCGTGAAAATGGCCAAAAATGCAAAATCGTCGGATTTTCATGGTTGATGGCTTGATCGAAAGGGGAGGCCGCCCAGATTACGGAAATGCAAGAATTTTCACGCTACGACGCCAGGAAGTCCAGATATCGATGAAAATCCGGCGCCGGAGAGGCTCGCCAGAATCCAAGAAAATTGAAAATTTTCACGACCCCCGGGTCGTGAAAATGGCCAAAAATGCAAAATCGTCGGATTTTCATGGTTGATGGCTTGATCGAAAGGGGAGGCCGCCCAGATTACGGAAATGCAAGAATTTTCACGCTACGATGCCAGGAAGTCAAGATATCGATGAAAATCCGGCGCCGGAGAGGCTCGCCAGAATCCAAGAAAATTGAAAATTTTCACGACCCCCGGGTCGTGAAAATGGCCAAAAATGCAAAATCGTCGAATTTTCATGGTTGATGGCTTGATCGAAAGGGGAGGCCGCCCAGATTACGGAAACGCAAGAATTTTCACGCTATGACGCCAGGAAGTCCAGATATCGATGAAAATCCGGCGCCGGAGAGGCTCGCCAGAATCCAAGAAAATTGAAAATTTTCACGACCCCCGGGTCGTCAAAATGGCCAAATAATCAAAATCGTCGGATCTTCATGGTTGATGGCTTGATCGAAAGGGAAGGCCGCCCAGATTACGGAAATGCAAGAATTTTCACGCTACGACGCCAGCAAGTCAAGATATCGATGAAAATCCGGCGCCGGAGAGGCTCGCCAGAATCCAAGAAAATTGAAAATTTTCACGACCCCCGGGTCGTCAAAATGGCCAAAAATGCAAAATCGTCGGATTTTCATGGTTGATGGCTTGATCGAAAGGGGAGGCTGCCCAGATTACGGAAATGCAAGAATTTTCACGCTACGACACCAGGAAGTCAAGATATCGATGAAAATCCGGCGCCGGAGAGGCTCGCCAGAATCCAAGAAAATTGAAAATTTTCACGACCCCCGGGTCGTGAAAATGGCCAAAAATGCAAAATCGTCGGATTTTCATGGTTGATGGCTTGATCGAAAGGGGAGGCCGCCCAGATTACGGAAATGCAAGAATTTTCACGCTACGACGCCAGGAAGTCCAGATATCGATGAAAATCCGGCGCCGGAGAGGCTCGCCAGAATCCAAGAAAATTGAAAATTTTCACGACCCCCGGGTCGTGAAAATGGCCAAAAATGCAGAATCGTCGGATTTTCATGGTTGATGGCTTGATCGAAAGGGGAGGCCGCCCAGATTACGGAAACGCAAGAATTTTCACGCTATGACGCCAGGAAGTCAAGATATCGATGAAAATCCGGCGCCGGAGAGGCTCGCCAGAATCCAAGAAAATTGAAAATTTTCACGACCCCCGGGTCGTGAAAATGGCCAAAAATGCAAAATCGTCGAATTTTCATGGTTGATGGCTTGATCGAAAGGGGAGGCCGCCCAGATTACGGAAATGCAAGAATTTTCACGCTACGACGCCAGGAAGTCAAGATATCGATGAAAATCCGGCGCCGGAGAGGCTCGTCAGAATCCAAGAAAATTGAAAATTTTCACGACCCCCTGGTCGTGAAAATGGCCAAAAATGCAAAATCGTCGGATTTTCATGGTTGATGGCTTGATCGAAAGGGGAGGCCGCCCAGATTACGGAAATGCAAGAATTTTCACGCTACGACGCCAGGAAGTCAAGATATCGATGAAAATCCGGCGCCGGAGAGGCTCGCCAGAATCCAAGAAAATTGAAAATTTTCACGACCCCCGGGTCGTGAAAATGGCCAAAAATGCAAAATCGTCGGATTTTCATAGTTGATGGCTTGATCGAAAGGGGAGGCCGCCCAGATTACGAAATGCAAGAATTTTCACGCTACGACGCCAGGAAGTCAAGATATCGATGAAAATCCGGCGCCGGAGAGGCTCGCCAGAATCCAAGAAAATTGAAAATTTTCACGACCCCCGGGTCGTGAAAATGGCCAAAAATGCAAAATCGTCGGATTTTCATGGTTGATGGCTTGATCGAAAGGGGAGGCCGCCCAGATTACGGAAATGCAAGAATTTTCACGCTACGATGCCAGGAAGTCAAGAAATCGATGAAAATCCGGCGCCGGAGAGGCTCGCCAGAATCCAAGAAAATTGAAAATTTTCACGACCCCCGGGTCGTGAAAATGGCCAAAAATGCAAAATCGTCGGATTTTCATGGTTGATGGCTTGATCGAAAGGGGAGGCCGCCCAGATTACGGAAATGCAAGAATTTTCACGCTACGACGCCAGGAAGTCAAGATATCGATGAAAATCCGGCGCCGGAGAGGCTCGCCAGAATCCAAGAAAATTGAAAATTTTCACGACCCCCGGGTCGTGAAAATGGCCAAAAATGCAAAATCGTCGGATTTTCATGGTTGATGGCTTGATCGAAAGGGGGGGCCGGCCAGATTACGGAAATGCAAGAATTTTCACGCTACGACGCCAGGAAGTCAAGATATCGATGAAAATCCGGCGCCGGAGAGGCTCGCCAGAATCCAAGAAAATTGAAAATTTTCACGACTCCCGGGTCGTGAAAATGGCCAAAAATGCAAAATCGTCGGATTTTCATGGTTGATGGCTTGATCGAAAGGGGAGGCCGCCCAGATTACGGAAATGCAAGAATTTTCACGCTACGACACCAGGAAGTCAAGATATCGATGAAAATCCGGCGCCGGAGAGGCTCGCCAGAATCCAAGAAAATTGAAAATTTTCACGACCCCCGGGTCGTGAAAATGGCCAAAAATGCAAAATCGTCGGATTTTCATGGTTGATGGCTTGATCGAAAGGGGAGGCCGCCCAGATTACGGAAATGCAAGAATTTTCACGCTACGATGCCAGGAAGTCAAGATGTCGATGAAAATCCGGCGCCGGAGAGGCTCGCCAGAATCCAAGAAAATTGAAAATTTTCACGACCCCCGGGTCGTGAAAATGGCCAAAAATGCAAAATCGTCGGATTTTCATGGTTGATGGCTTGATCGAAAGGGGAGGCCGCCCAGATTACGGAAATGCAAGAATTTTCACGCTACGACGCCAGGAAGTCAAGATATCGATGAAAATCCGGCGCCGGAGAGGCTCGCCAGAATCCAAGAAAATTGAAAATTTTCACGACCCCCGGGTCGTGAAAATGGCCAAAAATGCAAAATCGTCGGATTTTCATGGTTGATGGCTTGATCGAAAGGGGAGGCCGCCCAGATTACGGAAATGCAAGAATTTTCACGCTACGACACCAGGAAGTCAAGGTATCGATGAAAATCCGGCGCCGGAGAGGCTCGCCAGAATCCAAGAAAATTGAAAATTTTCACGACCCCCGGGTCGTGAAAATGGCCAAAAATGCAAAATCGTCGGATTTTCATGGTTGATGGCTTGATCGAAAGGGGAGGCTGCCCAGATTACGGAAATGCAAGAATTTTCACGCTACGACACCAGGAAGTCAAGATATCGATGAAAATCCGGCGCCGGAGAGGCTCGCCAGAATCCAAGAAAATTGAAAATTTTCACGACCCCCGGGTCGTGAAAATGGCCAAAAATGCAAAATCGTCGGATTTTCATAGTTGATGGCTTGATCGAAAGGGGAGGCCGCCCAGATTACGAAATGCAAGAATTTTCACGCTACGACGCCAGGAAGTCAAGATATCGATGAAAATCCGGCGCCGGAGAGGCTCGCCAGAATCCAAGAAAATTGAAAATTTTCACGACCCCCGGGTCGTGAAAATGGCCAAAAATGCAGAATCGTCGGATTTTCATGGTTGATGGCTTGATCGAAAGGGGAGGCCGCCCAGATTACGGAAACGCAAGAATTTTCACGCTATGACGCCAGGAAGTCAAGATATCGATGAAAATCCGGCGCCGGAGAGGCTCGCCAGAATCCAAGAAAATTGAAAATTTTCACGACCCCCGGGTCGTGAAAATGGCCAAAAATGCAAAATCGTCGGATTTTCATGGTTGATGGCTTGATCGAAAGGGGAGGCCGCCCAGATTACGGAAATGCAAGAATTTTCACGCTACGATGCCAGGAAGTCAAGATATCGATGAAAATCCGGCGCCGGAGAGGCTCGCCAGAATCCAAGAAAATTGAAAATTTTCACGACCCCCGGGTCGTGAAAATGGCCAAAAATGCAAAATCGTCGAATTTTCATGGTTGATGGCTTGATCGAAAGGGGAGGCCGCCCAGATTACGGAAATGCAAGAATTTTCACGCTACGACGCCAGGAAGTCAAGATATCGATGAAAATCCGGCGCCGGAGAGGCTCGTCAGAATCCAAGAAAATTGAAAATTTTCACGACCCCCTGGTCGTGAAAATGGCCAAAAATGCAAAATCGTCGGATTTTCATGGTTGATGGCTTGATCGAAAGGGGAGGCCGCCCAGATTACGGAAATGCAAGAATTTTCACGCTACGACGCCAGGAAGTCAAGATATCGATGAAAATCCGGCGCCGGAGAGGCTCGCCAGAATCCAAGAAAATTGAAAATTTTCACGACCCCCGGGTCGTGAAAATGGCCAAAAATGCAAAATCGTCGGATTTTCATAGTTGATGGCTTGATCGAAAGGGGAGGCCGCCCAGATTACGAAATGCAAGAATTTTCACGCTACGACGCCAGGAAGTCAAGATATCGATGAAAATCCGGCGCCGGAGAGGCTCGCCAGAATCCAAGAAAATTTAAAATTTTCACGACCCCCGGGTCGTGAAAATGGCCAAAAATGCAAAATCGTCGGATTTTCATGGTTGATGGCTTGATCGAAAGGGGAGGCCGCCCAGATTACGGAAATGCAAGAATTTTCACGCTACGATGCCAGGAAGTCAAGAAATCGATGAAAATCCGGCGCCGGAGAGGCTCGCCAGAATCCAAGAAAATTGAAAATTTTCACGACCCCCGGGTCGTGAAAATGGCCAAAAATGCAAAATCGTCGGATTTTCATGGTTGATGGCTTGATCGAAAGGGGAGGCCGCCCAGATTACGGAAATGCAAGAATTTTCACGCTACGACGCCAGGAAGTCAAGATATCGATGAAAATCCGGCGCCGGAGAGGCTCGCCAGAATCCAAGAAAATTGAAAATTTTCACGACCCCCGGGTCGTGAAAATGGCCAAAAATGCAAAATCGTCGGATTTTCATGGTTGATGGCTTGATCGAAAGGGGGGGCCGGCCAGATTACGGAAATGCAAGAATTTTCACGCTACGACGCCAGGAAGTCAAGATATCGATGAAAATCCGGCGCCGGAGAGGCTCGCCAGAATCCAAGAAAATTGAAAATTTTCACGACTCCCGGGTCGTGAAAATGGCCAAAAATGCAAAATCGTCGGATTTTCATGGTTGATGGCTTGATCGAAAGGGGAGGCCGCCCAGATTACGGAAATGCAAGAATTTTCACGCTACGACACCAGGAAGTCAAGATATCGATGAAAATCCGGCGCCGGAGAGGCTCGCCAGAATCCAAGAAAATTGAAAATTTTCACGACCCCCGGGTCGTGAAAATGGCCAAAAATGCAAAATCGTCGGATTTTCATGGTTGATGGCTTGATCGAAAGGGGAGGCCGCCCAGATTACGGAAATGCAAGAATTTTCACGCTACGATGCCAGGAAGTCAAGATGTCGATGAAAATCCGGCGCCGGAGAGGCTCGCCAGAATCCAAGAAAATTGAAAATTTTCACGACCCCCGGGTCGTGAAAATGGCCAAAAATGCAAAATCGTCGGATTTTCATGGTTGATGGCTTGATCGAAAGGGGAGGCCGCCCAGATTACGGAAATGCAAGAATTTTCACGCTACGACGCCAGGAAGTCAAGATATCGATGAAAATCCGGCGCCGGAGAGGCTCGCCAGAATCCAAGAAAATTGAAAATTTTCACGACCCCCGGGTCGTGAAAATGGCCAAAAATGCAAAATCGTCGGATTTTCATGGTTGATGGCTTGATCGAAAGGGGAGGCCGCCCAGATTACGGAAATGCAAGAATTTTCACGCTACGACACCAGGAAGTCAAGGTATCGATGAAAATCCGGCGCCGGAGAGGCTCGCCAGAATCCAAGAAAATTGAAAATTTTCACGACCCCCGGGTCGTGAAAATGGCCAAAAATGCAAAATCGTCGGATTTTCATGGTTGATGGCTTGATCGAAAGGGGAGGCTGCCCAGATTACGGAAATGCAAGAATTTTCACGCTACGACACCAGGAAGTCAAGATATCGATGAAAATCCGGCGCCGGAGAGGCTCGCCAGAATCCAAGAAAATTGAAAATTTTCACGACCCCCGGGTCGTGAAAATGGCCAAAAATGCAAAATCGTCGGATTTTCATAGTTGATGGCTTGATCGAAAGGGGAGGCCGCCCAGATTACGAAATGCAAGAATTTTCACGCTACGACGCCAGGAAGTCAAGATATCGATGAAAATCCGGCGCCGGAGAGGCTCGCCAGAATCCAAGAAAATTGAAAATTTTCACGACCCCCGGGTCGTGAAAATGGCCAAAAATGCAAAATCGTCGGATTTTCATAGTTGATGGCTTGATCGAAAGGGGAGGCCGCCCAGATTACGAAATGCAAGAATTTTCACGCTACGACGCCAGGAAGTCAAGATATCGATGAAAATCCGGCGCCGGAGAGGCTCGCCAGAATCCAAGAAAATTTAAAATTTTCACGACCCCCGGGTCGTGAAAATGGCCAAAAATGCAAAATCGTCGGATTTTCATGGTTGATGGCTTGATCGAAAGGGGAGGCCGCCCAGATTACGGAAATGCAAGAATTTTCACGCTACGATGCCAGGAAGTCAAGAAATCGATGAAAATCCGGCGCCGGAGAGGCTCGCCAGAATCCAAGAAAATTGAAAATTTTCACGACCCCCGGGTCGTGAAAATGGCCAAAAATGCAAAATCGTCGGATTTTCATGGTTGATGGCTTGATCGAAAGGGGAGGCCGCCCAGATTACGGAAATGCAAGAATTTTCACGCTACGACGCCAGGAAGTCAAGATATCGATGAAAATCCGGCGCCGGAGAGGCTCGCCAGAATCCAAGAAAATTGAAAATTTTCACGACCCCCGGGTCGTGAAAATGGCCAAAAATGCAAAATCGTCGGATTTTCATGGTTGATGGCTTGATCGAAAGGGGAGGCCGGCCAGATTACGGAAATGCAAGAATTTTCACGCTACGACGCCAGGAAGTCAAGATATCGATGAAAATCCGGCGCCGGAGAGGCTCGCCAGAATCCAAGAAAATTGAAAATTTTCACGACTCCCGGGTCGTGAAAATGGCCAAAAATGCAAAATCGTCGGATTTTCATGGTTGATGGCTTGATCGAAAGGGGAGGCCGCCCAGATTACGGAAATGCAAGAATTTTCACGCTACGACACCAGGAAGTCAAGATATCGATGAAAATCCGGCGCCGGAGAGGCTCGCCAGAATCCAAGAAAATTGAAAATTTTCACGACCCCCGGGTCGTGAAAATGGCCAAAAATGCAAAATCGTCGGATTTTCATGGTTGATGGCTTGATCGAAAGGGGAGGCCGGCCAGATTACGGAAATGCAAGAATTTTCACGCTACGACGCCAGGAAGTCAAGATATCGATGAAAATCCGGCGCCGGAGAGGCTCGCCAGAATCCAAGAAAATTGAAAATTTTCACGACTCCCGGGTCGTGAAAATGGCCAAAAATGCAAAATCGTCGGATTTTCATGGTTGATGGCTTGATCGAAAGGGGAGGCCGCCCAGATTACGGAAATGCAAGAATTTTCACGCTACGACACCAGGAAGTCAAGATATCGATGAAAATCCGGCGCCGGAGAGGCTCGCCAGAATCCAAGAAAATTGAAAATTTTCACGACCCCCGGGTCGTGAAAATGGCCAAAAATGCAAAATCGTCGGATTTTCATGGTTGATGGCTTGATCGAAAGGGGAGGCCGCCCAGATTACGGAAATGCAAGAATTTTCACGCTACGATGCCAGGAAGTCAAGATGTCGATGAAAATCCGGCGCCGGAGAGGCTCGCCAGAATCCAAGAAAATTGAAAATTTTCACGACCCCCGGGTCGTGAAAATGGCCAAAAATGCAAAATCGTCGGATTTTCATGGTTGATGGCTTGATCGAAAGGGGAGGCCGCCCAGATTACGGAAATGCAAGAATTTTCACGCTACGACACCAGGAAGTCAAGGTATCGTTGAAAATCCGGCGCCGGAGAGGCTCGCCAGAATCCAAGAAAATTGAAAATTTTCACGACCCCCGGGTCGTGAAAATGGCCAAAAATGCAAAATCGTCGGATTTTCATGGTTGATGGCTTGATCGAAAGGGGAGGCTGCCCAGATTACGGAAATGCAAGAATTTTCACGCTACGACACCAGGAAGTCAAGATATCGATGAAAATCCGGCGCCGGAGAGGCTCGCCAGAATCCAAGAAAATTGAAAATTTTCACGACCCCCGGGTCGTGAAAATGGCCAAAAATGCAAAATCGTCGGATTTTCATAGTTGATGGCTTGATCGAAAGGGGAGGCCGCCCAGATTACGAAATGCAAGAATTTTCACGCTACGACGCCAGGAAGTCAAGATATCGATGAAAATCCGGCGCCGGAGAGGCTCGCCAGAATCCAAGAAAATTGAAAATTTTCACGACCCCCGGGTCGTGAAAATGGCCAAAAATGCAAAATCGTCGGATTTTCATGGTTGATGGCTTGATCGAAAGGGGAGGCCGCCCAGATTACGGAAATGCAAGAATTTTCACGCTACGACGCCAGGAAGTCAAGATATCGATGAAAATCCGGCGCCGGAGAGGCTCGCCAGAATCCAAGAAAATTGAAAATTTTCACGACCCCCGGGTCGTGAAAATGGCCAAAAATGCAAAATCGTCGGATTTTCATGGTTGATGGCTTGATCGAAAGGGGAGGCCGGCCAGATTACGGAAATGCAAGAATTTTCACGCTACGACGCCAGGAAGTCAAGATATCGATGAAAATCCGGCGCCGGAGAGGCTCGCCAGAATCCAAGAAAATTGAAAATTTTCACGACTCCCGGGTCGTGAAAATGGCCAAAAATGCAAAATCGTCGGATTTTCATGGTTGATGGCTTGATCGAAAGGGGAGGCCGCCCAGATTACGGAAATGCAAGAATTTTCACGCTACGACACCAGGAAGTCAAGATATCGATGAAAATCCGGCGCCGGAGAGGCTCGCCAGAATCCAAGAAAATTGAAAATTTTCACGACCCCCGGGTCGTGAAAATGGCCAAAAATGCAAAATCGTCGGATTTTCATGGTTGATGGCTTGATCGAAAGGGGAGGCCGGCCAGATTACGGAAATGCAAGAATTTTCACGCTACGACGCCAGGAAGTCAAGATATCGATGAAAATCCGGCGCCGGAGAGGCTCGCCAGAATCCAAGAAAATTAAAAATTTTCACGACTCCCGGGTCGTGAAAATGGCCAAAAATGCAAAATCGTCGGATTTTCATGGTTGATGGCTTGATCGAAAGGGGAGGCCGCCCAGATTACGGAAATGCAAGAATTTTCACGCTACGACACCAGGAAGTCAAGATATCGATGAAAATCCGGCGCCGGAGAGGCTCGCCAGAATCCAAGAAAATTGAAAATTTTCACGACTCCCGGGTCGTGAAAATGGCCAAAAATGCAAAATCGTCGGATTTTCATGGTTGATGGCTTGATCGAAAGGGGAGGCCGCCCAGATTACGGAAATGCAAGAATTTTCACGCTACGATGCCAGGAAGTCAAGATGTCGATGAAAATCCGGCGCTGGAGAGGCTCGCCAGAATCCAAGAAAATTGAAAATTTTCACGACCCCCGGGTCGTGAAAATGGCCAAAAATGCAAAATCGTCGGATTTTCATGGTTGATGGCTTGATCGAAAGGGGAGGCCGGCCAGATTACGGAAATGCAAGAATTTTCACGCTACGACGCCAGGAAGTCAAGATATCGATGAAAATCCGGCGCCGGAGAGGCTCGCCAGAATCCAAGAAAATTGAAAATTTTCACGACTCCCGGGTCGTGAAAATGGCCAAAAATGCAAAATCGTCGGATTTTCATGGTTGATGGCTTGATCGAAAGGGGAGGCCGCCCAGATTACGGAAATGCAAGAATTTTCACGCTACGACACCAGGAAGTCAAGATATCGATGAAAATCCGGCGCCGGAGAGGCTCGCCAGAATCCAAGAAAATTGAAAATTTTCACGACTCCCGGGTCGTGAAAATGGCCAAAAATGCAAAATCGTCGGATTTTCATGGTTGATGGCTTGATCGCAAGGGGAGGCCGCCCAGATTACGGAAATGCAAGAATTTTCACGCTACGATGCCAGGAAGTCAAGATGTCGATGAAAATCCGGCGCCGGAGAGGCTCGCCAGAATCCAAGAAAATTGAAAATTTTCACGACCCCCGGGTCGTGAAAATGGCCAAAAATGCAAAATCGTCGGATTTTCATGGTTGATGGCTTGATCGAAAGGGGAGGCCGCCCAGATTACGGAAATGCAAGAATTTTCACGCTACGACGCCAGGAAGTCAAGATATCGATGAAAATCCGGCGCCGGAGAGGCTCGCCAGAATCCAAGAAAATTGAAAATTTTCACGACCCCCGGGTCGTGAAAATGGCCAAAAATGCAAAATCGTCGGATTTTCATGGTTGATGGCTTGATCGAAAGGGGAGGCCGCCCAGATTACGGAAATGCAAGAATTTTCACGCTACGACACCAGGAAGTCAAGGTATCGATGAAAATCCGGCGCCGGAGAGGCTCGCCAGAATCCAAGAAAATTGAAAATTTTCACGACCCCCGGGTCGTGAAAATGGCCAAAAATGCAAAATCGTCGGATTTTCATGGTTGATGGCTTGATCGAAAGGGGAGGCTGCCCAGATTACGGAAATGCAAGAATTTTCACGCTACGACACCAGGAAGTCAAGATATCGATGAAAATCCGGCGCCGGAGAGGCTCGCCAGAATCCAAGAAAATTGAAAATTTTCACGACCCCCGGGTCGTGAAAATGGCCAAAAATGCAAAATCGTCGGATTTTCATAGTTGATGGCTTGATCGAAAGGGGAGGCCGCCCAGATTACGAAATGCAAGAATTTTCACGCTACGACACCAGGAAGTCAAGATATCGATGAAAATCCGGCGCCGGAGAGGCTCGCCAGAATCCAAGAAAATTGAAAATTTTCACGACCCCCGGGTCGTGAAAATGGCCAAAAATGCAAAATCGTCGGATTTTCATGGTTGATGGCTTGATCGAAAGGGGAGGCCGCCCAGATTACGGAAATGCAAGAATTTTCACGCTACGATGCCAGGAAGTCAAGATGTCGATGAAAATCCGGCGCCGGAGAGGCTCGCCAGAATCCAAGAAAATTGAAAATTTTCACGACCCCCGGGTCGTGAAAATGGCCAAAAATGCAAAATCGTCGGATTTTCATGGTTGATGGCTTGATCGAAAGGGGAGGCCGCCCAGATTACGGAAATGCAAGAATTTTCACGCTACGACGCCAGGAAGTCAAGATATCGATGAAAATCCGGCGCCGGAGAGGCTCGCCAGAATCCAAGAAAATTGAAAATTTTCACGACCCCCGGGTCGTGAAAATGGCCAAAAATGCAAAATCGTCGGATTTTCATGGTTGATGGCTTGATCGAAAGGGGAGGCCGCCCAGATTACGGAAATGCAAGAATTTTCACGCTACGACACCAGGAAGTCAAGGTATCGATGAAAATCCGGCGCCGGAGAGGCTCGCCAGAATCCAAGAAAATTGAAAATTTTCACGACCCCCGGGTCGTGAAAATGGCCAAAAATGCAAAATCGTCGGATTTTCATGGTTGATGGCTTGATCGAAAGGGGAGGCTGCCCAGATTACGGAAATGCAAGAATTTTCACGCTACGACACCAGGAAGTCAAGATATCGATGAAAATCCGGCGCCGGAGAGGCTCGCCAGAATCCAAGAAAATTGAAAATTTTCACGACCCCCGGGTCGTGAAAATGGCCAAAAATGCAAAATCGTCGGATTTTCATGGTTGATGGCTTGATCGAAAGGGGAGGCCGCCCAGATTACGGAAATGCAAGAATTTTCACGCTACGACACCAGGAAGTCAAGATATCGATGAAAATCCGGCGCCGGAGAGGCTCGACAGAATCCAAGAAAATTGAAAATTTTCACGACCCCCGGGTCGTCAAAATGGCCAAAAATGCAAAATCGTCGGATTTTCATGGTTGATGGCTTGATCGAAAGGGGAGGCCGCCCAGATTACGGAAATGCAAGAATTTTCACGCTACGACGCCAGGAAGTCAAGATATCGATGAAAATCCGGCGCCGGAGAGGCTCGCCAGAATCCAAGAAAATTGAAAATTTTCACGACCCCCGGGTCGTGAAAATGGCCAAAAATGCAAAATCGTCGGATTTTCATGGTTGATGGCTTGATCGAAAGGGGAGGCCGCCCAGATTACGGAAATGCAAGAATTTTCACGCTACGACACCAGGAAGTCAAGATATCGATGAAAATCCGGCGCCGGAGGGGCTCGCCAGAATCCAAGAAAATTGAAAATTTTCACGACCCCCGGGTCGTGAAAATGGCCAAAAATGCAAAATCGTCGGATTTTCATGGTTGATGGCTTGATCGAAAGGGGAGGCCGCCCAGATTACGGAAACGCAAGAATTTTCACGCTATGACGCCAGGAAGTCAAGATATCGATGAAAATCCGGCGCCGGAGAGGCTCGCCAGAATCCAAGAAAATTGAAAATTTTCACGACCCCCGGGTCGTGAAAATGGCCAAAAATGCAAAATCGTCGGATTTTCATGGTTGATGACTTGATCGAAAGGGGAGGCCGCCCAGATTACGGAAATGCAAGAATTTTCACGCTACGACGCCAGGAAATGCAAGAATTTTCACGCTACGACACCAGGAAGTCAAGGTATCGATGAAAATCCGGCGCCGGAGAGGCTCGCCAGAATCCAAGAAAATTGAAAATTTTCACGACTCCCGGGTCGTGAAAATGGCCAAAAATGCAAAATCGTCGGATTTTCATGGTTGATGGCTTGATCGAAAGGGGAGGCCGCCCAGATTACGGAAATGCAAGAATTTTCACGCTACGACACCAGGAAGTCAAGATATCGATGAAAATCCGGCGCCGGAGAGGCTCGCCAGAATCCAAGAAAATTGAAAATTTTCACGACCCCCGGGTCGTGAAAATGGCCAAAAATGCAAAATCGTCGGATTTTCATGGTTGATGGCTTGATCGAAAGGGGAGGCCGCCCAGATTACGGAAATGCAAGAATTTTCACGCTACGATGCCAGGAAGTCAAGATGTCGATGAAAATCCGGCGCCGGAGAGGCTCGCCAGAATCCAAGAAAATTGAAAATTTTCACGACCCCCGGGTCGTGAAAATGGCCAAAAATGCAAAATCGTCGGATTTTCATATTTGATGGCTTGATCGAAAGGGGAGGCCGCCCAGATTACGAAATGCAAGAATTTTCACGCTACGACGCCAGGAAGTCAAGATATCGATGAAAATCCGGCGCCGGAGAGGCTCGCCAGAATCCAAGAAAATTGAAAATTTTCACGACCCCCGGGTCGTGAAAATGGCCAAAAATGCAAAATCGTCGGATTTTCATGGTTGATGGCTTGATCGAAAGGGGAGGCCGCCCAGATTACGGAAATGCAAGAATTTTCACGCTACGACACCAGGAAGTCAAGGTATCGATGAAAATCCGGCGCCGGAGAGGCTCGCCAGAATCCAAGAAAATTGAAAATTTTCACGACCCCCGGGTCGTGAAAATGGCCAAAAATGCAAAATCGTCGGATTTTCATGGTTGATGGCTTGATCGAAAGGGGAGGCCGCCCAGATTACGGAAATGCAAGAATTTTCACGCTACGATGCCAGGAAGTCAAGAAATCGATGAAAATCCGGCGCCGGAGAGGCTCGCCAGAATCCAAGAAAATTGAAAATTTTCACGACCCCCGGGTCGTGAAAATGGCCAAAAATGCAAAATCGTCGGATTTTCATGGTTGATGGCTTGATCGAAAGGGGAGGCCGCCCAGATTACGGAAATGCAAGAATTTTCACGCTACGACGCCAGGAAGTCAAGATATCGATGAAAATCCGGCGCCGGAGAGGCTCGCCAGAATCCAAGAAAATTGAAAATTTTCACGACCCCCGGGTCGTGAAAATGGCCAAAAATGCAAAATCGTCGGATTTTCATGGTTGATGGCTTGATCGAAAGGGGAGGCCGGCCAGATTACGGAAATGCAAGAATTTTCACGCTACGACGCCAGGAAGTCAAGATATCGATGAAAATCCGGCGCCGGAGAGGCTCGCCAGAATCCAAGAAAATTGAAAATTTTCACGACTCCCGGGTCGTGAAAATGGCCAAAAATGCAAAATCGTCGGATTTTCATGGTTGATGGCTTGATCGAAAGGGGAGGCCGCCCAGATTACGGAAATGCAAGAATTTTCACGCTACGACACCAGGAAGTCAAGATATCGATGAAAATCCGGCGCCGGAGAGGCTCGCCAGAATCCAAGAAAATTGAAAATTTTCACGACCCCCGGGTCGTGAAAATGGCCAAAAATGCAAAATCGTCGGATTTTCATGGTTGATGGCTTGATCGAAAGGGGAGGCCGGCCAGATTACGGAAATGCAAGAATTTTCACGCTACGACGCCAGGAAGTCAAGATATCGATGAAAATCCGGCGCCGGAGAGGCTCGCCAGAATCCAAGAAAATTGAAAATTTTCACGACTCCCGGGTCGTGAAAATGGCCAAAAATGCAAAATCGTCGGATTTTCATGGTTGATGGCTTGATCGAAAGGGGAGGCCGCCCAGATTACGGAAATGCAAGAATTTTCACGCTACGACACCAGGAAGTCAAGATATCGATGAAAATCCGGCGCCGGAGAGGCTCGCCAGAATCCAAGAAAATTGAAAATTTTCACGACTCCCGGGTCGTGAAAATGGCCAAAAATGCAAAATCGTCGGATTTTCATGGTTGATGGCTTGATCGAAAGGGGAGGCCGCCCAGATTACGGAAATGCAAGAATTTTCACGCTACGATGCCAGGAAGTCAAGATGTCGATGAAAATCCGGCGCTGGAGAGGCTCGCCAGAATCCAAGAAAATTGAAAATTTTCACGACCCCCGGGTCGTGAAAATGGCCAAAAATGCAAAATCGTCGGATTTTCATGGTTGATGGCTTGATCGAAAGGGGAGGCCGGCCAGATTACGGAAATGCAAGAATTTTCACGCTACGACGCCAGGAAGTCAAGATATCGATGAAAATCCGGCGCCGGAGAGGCTCGCCAGAATCCAAGAAAATTGAAAATTTTCATGACTCCCGGGTCGTGAAAATGGCCAAAAATGCAAAATCGTCGGATTTTCATGGTTGATGGCTTGATCGAAAGGGGAGGCCGCCCAGATTACGGAAATGCAAGAATTTTCACGCTACGACACCAGGAAGTCAAGATATCGATGAAAATCCGGCGCCGGAGAGGCTCGCCAGAATCCAAGAAAATTGAAAATTTTCACGACTCCCGGGTCGTGAAAATGGCCAAAAATGCAAAATCGTCGGATTTTCATGGTTGATGGCTTGATCGCAAGGGGAGGCCGCCCAGATTACGGAAATGCAAGAATTTTCACGCTACGATGCCAGGAAGTCAAGATGTCGATGAAAATCCGGCGCCGGAGAGGCTCGCCAGAATCCAAGAAAATTGAAAATTTTCACGACCCCCGGGTCGTGAAAATGGCCAAAAATGCAAAATCGTCGGATTTTCATGGTTGATGGCTTGATCGAAAGGGGAGGCCGCCCAGATTACGGAAATGCAAGAATTTTCACGCTACGACGCCAGGAAGTCAAGATATCGATGAAAATCCGGCGCCGGAGAGGCTCGCCAGAATCCAAGAAAATTGAAAATTTTCACGACCCCCGGGTCGTGAAAATGGCCAAAAATGCAAAATCGTCGGATTTTCATGGTTGATGGCTTGATCGAAAGGGGAGGCCGCCCAGATTACGGAAATGCAAGAATTTTCACGCTACGACACCAGGAAGTCAAGGTATCGATGAAAATCCGGCGCCGGAGAGGCTCGCCAGAATCCAAGAAAATTGAAAATTTTCACGACCCCCGGGTCGTGAAAATGGCCAAAAATGCAAAATCGTCGGATTTTCATGGTTGATGGCTTGATCGAAAGGGGAGGCTGCCCAGATTACGGAAATGCAAGAATTTTCACGCTACGACACCAGGAAGTCAAGATATCGATGAAAATCCGGCGCCGGAGAGGCTCGCCAGAATCCAAGAAAATTGAAAATTTTCACGACCCCCGGGTCGTGAAAATGGCCAAAAATGCAAAATCGTCGGATTTTCATAGTTGATGGCTTGATCGAAAGGGGAGGCCGCCCAGATTACGAAATGCAAGAATTTTCACGCTACGACACCAGGAAGTCAAGATATCGATGAAAATCCGGCGCCGGAGAGGCTCGCCAGAATCCAAGAAAATTGAAAATTTTCACGACCCCCGGGTCGTGAAAATGGCCAAAAATGCAAAATCGTCGGATTTTCATGGTTGATGGCTTGATCGAAAGGGGAGGCCGCCCAGATTACGGAAATGCAAGAATTTTCACGCTACGATGCCAGGAAGTCAAGATGTCGATGAAAATCCGGCGCCGGAGAGGCTCGCCAGAATCCAAGAAAATTGAAAATTTTCACGACCCCCGGGTCGTGAAAATGGCCAAAAATGCAAAATCGTCGGATTTTCATGGTTGATGGCTTGATCGAAAGGGGAGGCCGCCCAGATTACGGAAATGCAAGAATTTTCACGCTACGACGCCAGGAAGTCAAGATATCGATGAAAATCCGGCGCCGGAGAGGCTCGCCAGAATCCAAGAAAATTGAAAATTTTCACGACCCCCGGGTCGTGAAAATGGCCAAAAATGCAAAATCGTCGGATTTTCATGGTTGATGGCTTGATCGAAAGGGGAGGCCGCCCAGATTACGGAAATGCAAGAATTTTCACGCTACGACACCAGGAAGTCAAGGTATCGATGAAAATCCGGCGCCGGAGAGGCTCGCCAGAATCCAAGAAAATTGAAAATTTTCACGACCCCCGGGTCGTGAAAATGGCCAAAAATGCAAAATCGTCGGATTTTCATGGTTGATGGCTTGATCGAAAGGGGAGGCTGCCCAGATTACGGAAATGCAAGAATTTTCACGCTACGACACCAGGAAGTCAAGATATCGATGAAAATCCGGCGCCGGAGAGGCTCGCCAGAATCCAAGAAAATTGAAAATTTTCACGACCCCCGGGTCGTGAAAATGGCCAAAAATGCAAAATCGTCGGATTTTCATGGTTGATGGCTTGATCGAAAGGGGAGGCCGCCCAGATTACGGAAATGCAAGAATTTTCACGCTACGACACCAGGAAGTCAAGATATCGATGAAAATCCGGCGCCGGAGAGGCTCGACAGAATCCAAGAAAATTGAAAATTTTCACGACCCCCGGGTCGTCAAAATGGCCAAAAATGCAAAATCGTCGGATTTTCATGGTTGATGGCTTGATCGAAAGGGGAGGCCGCCCAGATTACGGAAATGCAAGAATTTTCACGCTACGACGCCAGGAAGTCAAGATATCGATGAAAATCCGGCGCCGGAGAGGCTCGCCAGAATCCAAGAAAATTGAAAATTTTCACGACCCCCGGGTCGTGAAAATGGCCAAAAATGCAAAATCGTCGGATTTTCATGGTTGATGGCTTGATCGAAAGGGGAGGCCGCCCAGATTACGGAAATGCAAGAATTTTCACGCTACGACACCAGGAAGTCAAGATATCGATGAAAATCCGGCGCCGGAGGGGCTCGCCAGAATCCAAGAAAATTGAAAATTTTCACGACCCCCGGGTCGTGAAAATGGCCAAAAATGCAAAATCGTCGGATTTTCATGGTTGATGGCTTGATCGAAAGGGGAGGCCGCCCAGATTACGGAAACGCAAGAATTTTCACGCTATGACGCCAGGAAGTCAAGATATCGATGAAAATCCGGCGCCGGAGAGGCTCGCCAGAATCCAAGAAAATTGAAAATTTTCACGACCCCCGGGTCGTCAAAATGGCCAAAAATGCAAAATCGTCGGATTTTCATGGTTGATGACTTGATCGAAAGGGGAGGCCGCCCAGATTACGGAAATGCAAGAATTTTCACGCTACGACGCCAGGAAATGCAAGAATTTTCACGCTACGACACCAGGAAGTCAAGGTATCGATGAAAATCCGGCGCCGGAGAGGCTCGCCAGAATCCAAGAAAATTGAAAATTTTCACGACTCCCGGGTCGTGAAAATGGCCAAAAATGCAAAATCGTCGGATTTTCATGGTTGATGGCTTGATCGAAAGGGGAGGCCGCCCAGATTACGGAAATGCAAGAATTTTCACGCTACGACACCAGGAAGTCAAGATATCGATGAAAATCCGGCGCCGGAGAGGCTCGCCAGAATCCAAGAAAATTGAAAATTTTCACGACCCCCGGGTCGTGAAAATGGCCAAAAATGCAAAATCGTCGGATTTTCATGGTTGATGGCTTGATCGAAAGGGGAGGCCGCCCAGATTACGGAAATGCAAGAATTTTCACGCTACGATGCCAGGAAGTCAAGATGTCGATGAAAATCCGGCGCCGGAGAGGCTCGCCAGAATCCAAGAAAATTGAAAATTTTCACGACCCCCGGGTCGTGAAAATGGCCAAAAATGCAAAATCGTCGGATTTTCATGGTTGATGGCTTGATCGAAAGGGGAGGCCGCCCAGATTACGGAAATGCAAGAATTTTCACGCTACGACGCCAGGAAGTCAAGATATCGATGAAAATCCGGCGCCGGAGAGGCTCGCCAGAATCCAAGAAAATTGAAAATTTTCACGACCCCCGGGTCGTGAAAATGGCCAAAAATGCAAAATCGTCGGATTTTCATGGTTGATGGCTTGATCGAAAGGGGAGGCCGCCCAGATTACGGAAATGCAAGAATTTTCACGCTACGACACCAGGAAGTCAAGGTATCGATGAAAATCCGGCGCCGGAGAGGCTCGCCAGAATCCAAGAAAATTGAAAATTTTCACGACCCCCGGGTCGTGAAAATGGCCAAAAATGCAAAATCGTCGGATTTTCATGGTTGATGGCTTGATCGAAAGGGGAGGCTGCCCAGATTACGGAAATGCAAGAATTTTCACGCTACGACACCAGGAAGTCAAGATATCGATGAAAATCCGGCGCCGGAGAGGCTCGCCAGAATCCAAGAAAATTGAAAATTTTCACGACCCCCGGGTCGTGAAAATGGCCAAAAATGCAAAATCGTCGGATTTTCATGGTTGATGGCTTGATCGAAAGGGGAGGCCGCCCAGATTACGGAAATGCAAGAATTTTCACGCTACGACACCAGGAAGTCAAGATATCGATGAAAATCCGGCGCCGGAGAGGCTCGACAGAATCCAAGAAAATTGAAAATTTTCACGACCCCCGGGTCGTCAAAATGGCCAAAAATGCAAAATCGTCGGATTTTCATGGTTGATGGCTTGATCGAAAGGGGAGGCCGCCCAGATTACGGAAATGCAAGAATTTTCACGCTACGACGCCAGGAAGTCAAGATATCGATGAAAATCCGGCGCCGGAGAGGCTCGCCAGAATCCAAGAAAATTGAAAATTTTCACGACCCCCGGGTCGTGAAAATGGCCAAAAATGCAAAATCGTCGGATTTTCATGGTTGATGGCTTGATCGAAAGGGGAGGCCGCCCAGATTACGGAAACGCAAGAATTTTCACGCTATGACGCCAGGAAGTCAAGATATCGATGAAAATCCGGCGCCGGAGAGGCTCGCCAGAATCCAAGAAAATTGAAAATTTTCACGACCCCCGGGTCGTCAAAATGGCCAAAAATGCAAAATCGTCGGATTTTCATGGTTGATGACTTGATCGAAAGGGGAGGCCGCCCAGATTACGGAAATGCAAGAATTTTCACGCTACGACGCCAGGAAGTCAAGATATCGATGAAAATCCGGCGCCGGAGAGGCTCGACAGAATCCAAGAAAATTGAAAATTTTCACGACCCCCGGGTCGTCAAAATGGCCAAAAATGCAAAATCGTCGGATTTTCATGGTTGATGGCTTGATCGAAAGGGGAGGCCGCCCAGATTACGGAAATGCAAGAATTTTCACGCTACGACGCCAGGAAGTCAAGATATCGATGAAAATCCGGCGCCGGAGAGGCTCGCCAGAATCCAAGAAAATTGAAAATTTTCACGACCCCCGGGTCGTGAAAATGGCCAAAAATGCAAAATCGTCGGATTTTCATGGTTGATGGCTTGATCGAAAGGGGAGGCCGCCCAGATTACGGAAATGCAAGAATTTTCACGCTACGACACCAGAAAGTCAAGATATCGATGAAAATCCGGCGCCGGAGAGGCTCGCCAGAATCCAAGAAAATTGAAAATTTTCACGACCCCCGGGTCGTGAAAATGGCCAAAAATGCAAAATCGTCGGATTTTCATGGTTGATGGCTTGATCGAAAGGGAGGCCGCCCAGATTACGGAAATGCAAGAATTTTCACGCTATGACGCCAGGAAGTCAAGATATCGATGAAAATCCGGCGCCGGAGAGACTCGCCAGAATCCAAGAAAATTGAAAATGTTCACGGCCAAAAATGCAAAATCGTCGGATTTTCATAGTTGATGGCTTGATCGGAAGGGTGAGGCCGCCCAGATTACGGAAATGCAAGAATTTTCACGCTACGACGCCAGGAAGTCAAGATATCGATGAAAATCCGGCGCCGGAGAGGCTCGCCAGAATCCAAGAAAATTGAAAATTTTCACGACCCCCGGGTCGTGAAAATGGTCAAAAATGCAAAATCGTCGGATTTTCATGGCTGATGGCTTGATCGAAAGGGGAGGCCGCCCAGATTACGGAAATGCAAGAATTTTCACGCTACGACGCCAGGAAGTCAAGATATCGATGAAAATCCGGCGCCGGAGAGGCTCGCCAGAATTCAAGAAAATTGAAAATTTTCACGACCTCCGGGTCGTGAAAATGGCCAAAAATGCAAAATCGTCGGATTTTCATGGTTGATGGCTTGATCGAAAGGGGAGGCCGCCCAGATTACGGAAATGCAAGAATTTTCACGCTACGACGCCAGGAAGTCAAGATATCGATGAAAATCCGGCGCCGGAGAGGCTCGCCAGAATCCAAGAAAATTGAAAATTTTCACGACCCCCGGGTCGTGGAAATGGCCAAAAATGCAGAATCGTCGGATTTTCATGGTTGATGGCTTGATCGAAAGGGGAGGCCGCCCAGATTACGGAAACGCAAGAATTTTCACGCTATGACGCCAGGAAGTCAAGATATCGATGAAAATCCGGCGCCGGAGAGGCTCGCCAGAATCCAAGAAAATTGAAAATTTTCACGACCCCCGGGTCGTGAAAATGGCCAAAAATGCAAAATCGTCGGATTTTCATGGTTGATGGCTTGATCGAAAGGGGAGGCCGCCCAGATTACGGAAATGCAAGAATTTTCACGCTACGACGCCAGGAAGTCAAGATATCGATGAAAATCCGGCGCCGGAGAGGCTCGCCAGAATCCAAGAAAATTGAAAATTTTCACGACCCCCGGGTCGTGAAAATGGCCAAAAATGCAAAATCGTCGGATTTTCATGGTTGATGGCTTGATCGAAAGGGGAGGCCGCCCAGATTACGGAAACGCAAGAATTTTCACGCTATGACACCAGGAAGTCTAGATATCGATGAAAATTCGGCGCCGGAGAGGCTCGCCAGAATCCAAGAAAATTGGAAATTTTCACGACCCCCGGGTCGTCAAAATGGCCAAAAAATCAAAATCGTCGGATTTTCATGGTTGATGGCTTGATCGAAAGGGGAGGCCGCCCAGGTTACGGAAATGCAAGAATTTTCACGCTACGACGCCAGGAAGTCAAGATATCGATGAAATTTCGGCGCCGGAGAGGCTCGCCAGAATCCAAGAAAATTGAAAATTTTCACGACCCCCGGGTCGTCAAAATGGCCAAAAATGCAAAATCGTCGGAAATGCAAGAATTTTCACGCTACGACGCCAGGAAGTCAAGATATCGATGAAAATCCGGCGCCGGAGAGGCTCGCCAGAATTCAAGAAAATTGAAAATTTTCACGACCTCCGGGTCGTGAAAATGGCCAAAAATGCAAAATCGTCGGATTTTCATGGTTGATGGCTTGATCGAAAGGGGAGGCCGCCCAGATTACGGAAATGCAAGAATTTTCACGCTACGACGCCAGGAAGTCAAGATATCGATGAAAATCCGGCGCCGGAGAGGCTCGCCAGAATCCAAGAAAATTGAAAATTTTCACGACCCCCGGGTCGTGGAAATGGCCAAAAATGCAGAATCGTCGGATTTTCATGGTTGATGGCTTGATCGAAAGGGGAGGCCGCCCAGATTACGGAAACGCAAGAATTTTCACGCTATGACGCCAGGAAGTCAAGATATCGATGAAAATCCGGCGCCGGAGAGGCTCGCCAGAATCCAAGAAAATTGAAAATTTTCACGACCCCCGGGTCGTGAAAATGGCCAAAAATGCAAAATCGTCGGATTTTCATGGTTGATGGCTTGATCGAAAGGGGAGGCCGCCCAGATTACGGAAATGCAAGAATTTTCACGCTACGACGCCAGGAAGTCAAGATATCGATGAAAATCCGGCGCCGGAGAGGCTCGCCAGAATCCAAGAAAATTGAAAATTTTCACGACCCCCGGGTCGTGAAAATGGCCAAAAATGCAAAATCGTCGGATTTTCATGGTTGATGGCTTGATCGAAAGGGGAGGCCGCCCAGATTACGGAAACGCAAGAATTTTCACGCTATGACACCAGGAAGTCTAGATATCGATGAAAATTCGGCGCCGGAGAGGCTCGCCAGAATCCAAGAAAATTGGAAATTTTCACGACCCCCGGGTCGTCAAAATGGCCAAAAAATCAAAATCGTCGGATTTTCATGGTTGATGGCTTGATCGAAAGGGGAGGCCGCCCAGGTTACGGAAATGCAAGAATTTTCACGCTACGACGCCAGGAAGTCAAGATATCGATGAAATTTCGGCGCCGGAGAGGCTCGCCAGAATCCAAGAAAATTGAAAATTTTCACGACCCCCGGGTCGTCAAAATGGCCAAAAATGCAAAATCGTCGGATTTTCATGGTTGATGGCTTGATCGAAAGGGGAGGTCGCCCAGATTACGGAAATGCAAGAATTTTCACGCTACGACGCCAGGAAGTCAAGATATCGATGAAAATTCGGCGCCGGAGAGGCTCGCCAGAATCCAAGAAAATTGAAAATTTTCACGACCCTCGGGTCGTCAAAATGGCGAAAAGTACAAAATCGTCGGATTTTCATGGTTGATGGCTTGATTGAAAGGGGATGCGTCTGCATTTCCGTAGTCCGCTACGAAGGCGAGAAGTCGAGATAGCACTGAAAATCTGACAGACTGACAGACGTGCTGAGAGAGACCCGCTGTAAGATCTGACGAAGTGGATACCTGGATTGGGAGCATCAAATAATGACTACTACTACTATTTGATTGCCGTTCGTCAACCATACATCGGATAGGTGCACAGTTGTATGAGCAGTTGGTAGAGCATGTCACACTTAACTTCTTCATTGTGGTTTCGGACCCCACATTGGGTGCCATTTCTAAGGAAGGTATCATTTTACTCTCATAGTCAGAATAGATTTATAAGTAATTAATTTTGACACCAATTTCAACGAATGCCACTCCAGCTTGTTCATTCCTTTTAATTTACCAAGGATCATCTGCTTTTGATTACATTTTGTAATACAATCCACCTCCACGTGTATAAACGCAATACGTTCAGGGAAGTCACTTGCAAAGTTTTCATTCGCAACTGCAGTGTTAACCTGGTACAGACAAAAGAACAAGGCCGGGAAATAAAGTCATGGCTTGCCAAAATATGTGGTCGTTAGTGCTATTATGTACGTTAGCTTCACCTCTAGCCAATTGCACGTTAATCAAGATCTCATTGAAGCTGCAATTTTAACCTAAACCTTCTAAATGTCAAGTGACATAATCCGCACAAATGGCTATACCTCACGAATATGATTCGTAATTTCTTTGAAAGGTCAAGTGTGACTGATAATTGCCAACAACTTTTTTCGGGCTACAATTTCTTATCACATTCTGCACAATGATCTCATCTGGGGTATTCAATGTGGTACGCCTGCCGCAATTCTTCTCTGGGGCTCCTTCTCAAATATCCGGTCGAGTCGCGACATATGAGTCGCCTGAGTAATTCTTTTAATTCCGCGGTTGCATGTGCTTAATTAATTCTTCAGATCGACGATTGAAGCCCACAATGGAGTGGAAGCCAGGCAATTTACCAAGTGTCTCCAGTGCGCGTCTTCAACAAGGCAAGAACCCGAATTACCGCAGAACCTACTTTTAGAATCCGCCACACACCCCGCCTGTGCTGTCCTCTTATGCCACCGTGTTTTCTACATAAAATAATTGTTTCCTCCAGCAAATCGCGCAAGCATATTCGGAAGTGGGTTCAGTTATGTTTGTTTATGATCTTTAAATATTTTCTGAGTAGATTCAAGTTGACTCGATCGAAATTGAGCCACCGAAACGAAATGGCCGCTGCCAACAAAAGCCGAATGAAGAGAACAATCGAACATAATCAACTGGAAAAAATAATGAAGGCTCGTAATGCTTGTAATGGAACATGCGTTGAATTAAAGAGTCTTTCATTGCTTTCTTCTTCTATTTTTGATTATTTTCATTGTTTATCGAGTCATTGACACTTGGAGTGCAATGCAAACACCAAGTTGGCTGCGACACGGCTCATTTCGTGGGATGGAGCCGTGCCTTTTTTGTGGCTTCTGGTCTCCTGCACGCTTTGAATTTGGCCCAATTGTGAACTTTTTATCGTCGAAACGACACGTTTGGAATCATTTATGGTCGTTATGTCGCATCATAAAAAAATTCAATGGTTTATGATTTATTATTCGAATATTCTCACGTAGAGATTTTGATGGTGTGAAATAATAATTTGGTAGTTTTAAGGTTTTAAAAAGGCGATTCCAATTCTTGCTTCTTCTAGAAAACAGACCCTCATTATTTCTAGTATTTATAGAATTTCTAGGATGGGGTAAGGACAGTATTATAATCCCCCATGACTTCCCGAGACGCTCGTACTACTCCTCTACTGTTCTGCGCCGAGTACTCTTAGGACGACCCACCCATCGTACATTTTGGGAGAGTGGATTCCACTGCATGGCGGAGCCAGCAATGCCATTGCCGCCTCTCTATAATATGTGACCTACCTGCTGTCACTTCTGCCTTCCGATCACAGCGCGTACGAGTGCCAGGGGTGTGGGCCGACCAACTTCTTCGTTTTAGATAGTGTCAGGCTAGCGTACACCGAATAGACAACGCAGACAGGTGTCGACAAAAGCTTGGAGCTTTTGGGTAACAATGTGCTACTCCCATATAGCAGCACAGGAAGAACACTGGTACAGAACAGTCTCAACTTGATCTTGGTGTTGAGATAACTGAATTTTCAGATTTGAGACAGGTCAGCGAGAGCGAATCCAGAGCTATTAATGCGTCGGATAACATCGAGTTGGATGCCGACGTTGGCAGAAACTACGCTTCCTGGATATAAATTGATTGACATCTGCCCGTTAATACAGATGGAGAGAATGCGATGAGCCGTCAGGCTAAGAACCTTAGTTTTGTTGGTGTTTATTTTCAATCCAACTCTACCTGCCTCTCTTTCCAGATCCAGGGCCATTTGGCCAAGGTCCATGGCCCGGTGAGAGATGTCATCAGTGTAGTCTATGTAAGGAAAGATGTCATTGTCCATTGAATTCCTGTACATCCTCCGGACAAGGCAGCATGAAGAACATCATCAATAACAAAACTGCTGCACGTTCACACCATCGAAAACTTTCTCGAAATCGATGAAGAGCAAGTGCAGCGAAGATTTAAATTCTGCGCACTGTTCCAAAATGACCCAGAAGGTGTTGATGTAGTCAATGCAGGAAAGGAAATCAACCTGCTCTCTGTCGATCAAGCGTTCGAGATATTCTTTGATGTGATTCAGGATTATTTTAGCTATTATCTTCGTGATTGCAGGAAGCGCACAGATACCCCTCTAATTGTCACACTCAAAAGGGGTTTTTCTTTGGGATCTTGAAGATCATTCCCTTCTTCCACTCTCTGGGAAAGGTCTCAAATTACCAAGGTTTTTGTAGAAGTGTAAGAAGCAGATCTGCAGTAATTGCAGGTGTAGCGATAAATAAGTCTGCAGAGAAATTGTCAAGTCCGTTTGAGTGGATTGATGGTCAATATGATTTTTCTTCTGCTTGGAGCGACAGTCCGTATCTGCATGTTACCGTAACTAGTCATTTCATCCGCAAAAGAAGGAACTTTACTGGATGAGATACGGTTAAGTACCGTGGTGAAGTGTTCTTTCCCCCTCTGCATTTATTCATCATCGTGGATGAGAAGTCCTTCACAGAACCATGGAAGGATTTGCGACCATATACAAGCTCTTTCGTGATGCGACATCATCATAATCGTCAAAGGCGCAACAACCGGTTTCCGGTCTAGGCCTGCCTTAATAAGGAACTCCAAACATCCCGGTTTTACGCCGAGGTCCACCAATTCGATATCCCTAAAAGCTGTCTGGCGTCCTGACCTACGCCATCGTTCCATCTTAGGCAGTGTCTGCCTCGTTTTCTTTTTCTACCATAGATATTGCTCTTGTAGACTGTCCGGGCTGGATCATCCTCATCCATACGGATTAAGTGACCCGCCCACCGTAACTTATTGAGCCGGATTTTATCCACAACCAGACTGTCTGGTCGTGGTATCACTCATAGATTTCGTCGTTATGTAGGCTACGGAATCGTCCATCCTCATGAAGGGGGCCAAAGATTCTTCGGAGGATTCTTCTCTCGAACGCGGCCAAGAGTTCGCAGTTTTTTTTTGCTATGAACCCAAGTTTTCGAGGAATACATGAGGACTGGCAAGATCATTGTCTTGTACAGTAAGAGCTTTGATCCAATGGTGAGACGTTTCGAGCGGAACAGTTTTTGTAAGCTGAAATAAGCTCTGTTGGGTGACAACAACCGTGCGCGGATTTCATCTTCGTAGCTGCTATCGGTTCTGATTTTCGACCCTAGATAGGAGAAATTATCAGCGGTCTCAAAGTTGTAGTCTCCTATCTTTATTCTTCCCGTTTGACCAGTGCGGTTTGATGTTGTTGGTTGGTTGGTTTTTGGTGCTGACGTTGCCACCATATACTTTGTCTTGCCTTCATTGATGTGCAGCCCAAGATCTCCGCCGAATACCGCCTGCTCGATCTGGATGAAGGCAGTTTATACGTCTCGGATCGTTTTCCCATGATATCGATATTGTCAGCATAGGCCAGTAGTGGGTGGGCTTAAAGAGGATTTTACCCCTCGCATTTACGTCATCTCGGACCTCTTTCTTGAGCGCCAGGTTAAAGAGGACGCGTGATAGAGCATCCCCTTGTCGTAGACCGTTGTTGATGTCGAATGGTCTTGAGAGTGATCCCACTGTTTTTATCTGGACTTGCACATTGGTCAGGGTCAACCTAGTGAGTCTTATCAATTTTGTCGGGATCCCGGATTCTCTCATAGCCGTGTACAACTTTACCATAACTATAATAGGCGGCTTTAAAGTCGATGACGAGATGGTGCAACTGATGTCCATATTCCAACAGTTTTTCCATCGTTTGCCGCAGAGAGAAAATCTGATCTGTTGCTGATTTGCCTAGAGTGAAGCCTCCCGTTTGAGCGGTTTCCACGCAAACCAAGTACTTCCAACCACCATTTCACCACCATTTTGCTTATTAAATAATCCGCAGTCTGTTATTATTTGTATTTTGATGTAAGCTATGGGAACCAACGTATCGCCAACGTATGCTTGACAGTTGGAATCACCAGTATTATTTTGATATCATACTTGGGACAGGCTTTGAGGGTCCCCTTAACTGCCTCGTAGAAGGTGTCCTTCACCGGCTCTGCAGTCTCCTCTGCAGGAGCGTGAACGTTAATAAGGCTTTTATTTCTAAATTTACCACGCAAGCGCAGAGTACATAGCCGTTCGCTTTTGTTTTCAAAGCCCATAACAGTAGGTTTCATTTTTTGGCTGGCTAAACAACCTACACCGAGCATATGATTTACTGATGGCCACTATAATACATGGTGTACTGGCTCTTCTCCAGGAAACCGACACCTGTCCAACGCATTTCCTGCAAGCCCCATGTTGGGACAGGGTATCGGCTAGCTGGTTGGCAGTTCCATCTTTGTGCAGGGAGCGCACTTTCCATGAGAAAATGCGTAAATTGGTATTCCGTTGT
Organism: Hermetia illucens; assembly: GCF_905115235.1. Classification (NCBI taxonomy): domain Eukaryota; kingdom Metazoa; phylum Arthropoda; class Insecta; order Diptera; family Stratiomyidae; genus Hermetia; species Hermetia illucens. The sequence goes on from NC_051851.1 coordinate 162,561,818, forward strand.
CATTGTCGGGTTCGCCGTTGTAAAGTCCATTCTGTGCGAGGCTCCTTCTGTGGCTTCGTAATAAAATGTTTTCCGTGTAGCCTTGCCCGCCCTACCCTACCCCCAACTTGGAGGACCAATTTGCCCCGTTCTTAGGCGCAAGAGACTCGCCTTCATCCTTTTCCGCCTGCAGTTTTTCGGTAAGAAAGAATTCGCAGCGGTCACCACTTGGAGGTGGAGGTGGGGTTTGGTAGTAGAGCTGTTGGTGTTGGCTCAGCAGGCGTTTCCCAGGTTTTATGCTCCACCGTGGGTACCAATCCACGTTTCGCCCTGAGACCCACACAACCCTTTCATCACCATGGTACAGGAAATCAGTGCATCCTTTGTAATGGGGTGACATCAGGACTATATTGAAATAGGTTATCAGTTAAATTCTTAACAGTTTTCTATCTGTACAAGGAGCGCATATTCCACAAGGAAATGAGCAAATATTTCGTCATTTTTCTCTGCCAGGTCCATCGATGTATTGTCGGTCTAATCCGTGGTTCTTTCTGTGGCTTCATAACAGGTGTTTGTCGGTGTAGGGTTGTCAGCCTTATTCAGCCCCCTCGGGGTACTAGCTGGTATAGTTTGCCCCATTTTTAGGCTTTGGAGACGCGCCTTTATTCTCTCTCTCTCTCTCTGTCTCTCGAATTTTGCGTTACGAAAAAACCCCTAACGATCACGGAATGTAGATGGAGATAGGTCTGATAGCAAAGGTGTTGGTTCAGCTGGCGTTTCCTAAGTTTTGTGCTCCATTGTGAGTACCGATGTACCCACTTTTCCTGGGGCTTATACTACCCTTTGACTATAAAGTAGAGAAAGTGCTGGATGGGTAAGCTGCAGTAAGAGCTTGAACCTGGCAGATAACCGCTGAGTGCAAGGGCCTAAATAAGGCTTCATCGCAAAAAGACATCCTTGATGCATTCGAGGAGAAATTGAGCCTTAGTGACCTCATCAAGAAAGGGTTATAGATGGCTGGATGGTCTATGTCTATGTGCATAAAATCCGGCTCATAAGATTTAAATCGGTTCTTTCTATCAGAAGGCAAGTAGTATCCTTATGTCCCTATATAGTCCTAGTAGTTCGGGGTTGAGAACTCTAAATATTAGGAAAAGAAAAAATCTTGACTGACGGTTTCATTTAGGGCAGAGGCAACTCATCAGACGCTAGCTCACTTGGGAGCAACGTGACCGAAAGTGGGGACAGATGGTCATTGCTCCATTGCACATGAATGCACCAGGTCGAAGTGATTTTTTTTGTTGAGGATGCTGGGGATCCTGAATCCGCATCCACTTGATGACGGATCAGACCATTTGGGAAGCAATTTGCTTTCACTCTTGTGGCCCACGGACTCCTCTTCTATGGTTAAACATCCAAGTTCAAAAAAAAGAAAAAATCTTGATTGACTGTTTCGCCCAGGGCAGAGGCAACTCATCAGACCCTGCCTCACCTCTGCCTTGGGAGTTCCCAGCATCCTCAACAAAAAAATCACTTCGGCCTGGTTTAAGTTTGAACTTCAATATAATTCGCACTCATGTCGTGTTGGCCATTATCTACAAATTGAGCGATTACCACCTGTCGCCACTTTCGGTCACGCTGCTCCCAGGGCAGAGGTGAGGCAGCGTCTGATGAGTTGCCTCTGCCGTGGACGAAACCGTCAGTCAAGATTTTTTCTTTTCTTTTTGAACTTGAGTGTTTAACCCGGAAAGAGGAGTCCGTGGACCACAAGAGAGGAAGTAATTCCGTCATTAAGTGGATACGGACTCAGGACTCCCAGCAGCCTCTAATTATTAAATTTGACTATGTTACAAAAGCTAGAAACTTTGAAGAAGACCTTTTTTGCCTCTTGAATTTTTAGGACCTGGAAAACACACTCATTCTTGCTTTTTATATTTTCAACTTCCTGGAGAATATCCTGGTCATCCAGGTCCTCCAATGTCTTGGAGGACATATTTATTTCTGCCCCCATGACTAATTCCTCATACTTGCAACTCTCTAAACCGAAGAGTAACCTTCAAAAGTCTCCTGATTCAAGAGCATAAGATCATGACAAAGGAATTTCAATATGAAAGTAACAGTGCCGCCCATTCATTCGGAATTAGCACTAAGCACAACTTCCTGTTAACAACGAAAACGAAAAGTAAAATCTTTTCGAACAAATTCACACATCGTGCATTTCTTTATTCTCCTTTTCCCTGCACCGCCCAATTTCTCATCTCCATCCATCCCAGCAATCTGGGTCACATGTCAATTACCAAGTACCAGATTCGGAAAAAATACTTGTTCAATTGAAGATAAACAACTTTGTCAACTTTCGGCTGGGCTCTCAAAGAACGACAACAACAGCTCCTCCACCCATGTCAGTTGTGGAACCAGTGCAAGACAAGAATCCATGCCCAATCCTCGATTTCATTAGCACAATAAAAGCGATTGATTTCCCATTGTTGGCTCAATGTCTAGTGCCTCTCCCCCAAAAACCACACTTGAGCATAGACCGAGCGGTTCTTTTGAGTCATGGGCATACGCAAATTGGGTCACATACGCGAAATTTCCAAATCGATTATTTTCTTTTCATTGGGACTACCTCAAGCTTCTTGGCGGCACTGCGGGTTGATATAGCAAGAAATCCGTTGGTCGGAGTTGGACCGCTTAACGAGTGCTAAGCATCTAAGAAAACAACAAGGCTCTCTCCACTCGTTCTGTATCCGCAGCTCCAGTGGAATCTTCGTTAATTTAAGTGCATTTTAACGCTTGCTTGAGAAGTCAATTGATTGTTAAATGGTTAGAGTGGAGATGAAAGCAAAAACGTGTGGAAGAAAAGGTTAAAAGCTAGCGCACAGCAAGGAGACATGCAGCACGGCAAGTACTCAAAGATTGGCTGAGACGGTCGTTAGGAACGCGGTAGTACTGCTTGCCGGTCATCAGTTAGTTGTTCCGTCATTTATCCACCCGCGGCGATAAAGCTACATTACTACCTGTGATTATCACCTTGACCAACATGGTCATAAACGTTTGATTGCAAGCTAACGATGAGATTATACAGGATAGATTCCAAGATAGATGGAGTTGTCGATTAGATTTTGAAATCACGATTATTTGTGAGAAGATACCGGTGTAACGTACTGAGTAAATCAAGCATGATAGTTATCTCAATGCCAATCTGTCATAATTTACTCAAAGATTGGTCTTCTCTGCTCTTCAGAAAATAATCTTTTGCATCAAGGAAGCTGGAAAACATCTAGAATTCCGGGCACTAAATATATACAGTTGCCACTTACCCCTTAGCGGGATATAGCGCGTCAACCACACCTCCTGAACATGAAATGCCTTTCAGCTTCAAGATTTCCTAGGGCCCATACACTCCTCCTCTACTGTTCTGTGTCCTTGGGACAACCCACCCGTCCCCATCTTGGGAGAGTGGTTTCCACTGTATGGCGTAACTAAATATGCAATTCTCGCCCCCCTTAATGTGTGATCTATCCACTGCCACTTCCGCCTTCCGATCACAGTGCGTACTAGTGCGAGGCCCGTGCGCCGATCAAGTTGTTCGTTTAAGATAATGTCAAGTTAGCGTACATAGATGATGCTCTGCCCATTAATGCAGATGGGGAGAGTACGATGACCCCTCAGACTGAGAACCTTGTTTTTGTTGGTGTTTGTTCAGTTCAATTCTAATTGCCTCTCTTTCCAAATCCAGAGCCATTTGGCCAAGGTCCATGACCCAGTCAGAGAACAAGATGTCGTCACCGTAGTCGAGGTGTTTGACGAAAGATATCCTAGTCCATTGAATTTCACCACGTCCATAGGGTGTGAATGTGATCAATTCAGGAGGATCTGGAGCGGAAGCAAGCCCGCTCTCGGTCGATTAGCATTTCGAGATGTTTTTTGATGTGTTCCAGGATTAATTTAGCTGCTACCTTTACAATGGCAGAGAGCACACAGATATCCCTCCAATTGTCGCACTCAAAACGGGTTCCCTTGTTTGGAATCTTAATGATCATCACCTTCTTCAACTCTCTGGGAAAGGTTTCGGATTCCCAAGATTTTCATACAAGTAGAAGTAGCAGATCTTCAAGAATTGCAAGTGCAGTGATAAACAACTCTGCGGGGGGACCATCATATCCAGCGACTTTACTCCGTTTGAGTGCATTGATGGCTGAAATGATTTCTCTTCTACTTATAGGATAAGTCGGAATGCGCCTACTACGGCGACTAGCCATTTCATCCTCAACCGTGGTGAAGTGTTTTTTCCACCTCTTCACTTGTTCGTCATTCTGGACCGTTAATATCCTTCACAGGACCATTGAAAGATTTGCGACCACATGCAAGTTCTTACGTGCTACGGTATACAATTCTGAAATCGTTGCAATCTGCGGTATCTTCTGCTTCCCTGACCAGCGCAATAGCAAATAACGCTGAATTTCTCGGGATTTCTTTCGGTATGGGAGTTCGAACGCGTCACGTCCGCCATCACTAGCAGCGGTAAATAGAGTTCTCAACCCCATCCGCATCCACGGCAGTCAGCCAGATCTTATGACGCCCCTTCGGGACGAGGCCGACGGCCTATATAGCACCTTAGAAAAGAGGAGTGTTTAATGGCAGCCCAATGCTCATTGATATTCTCAGGGGGGCTGCTCAGTATATCTGCAGTGCGATCAGCAAGACAGCTCTTCCAATGTCAAGCGACAGCTGGATCATCTAAGTGATCGATGTTGAACTTGGGGGTCGCAGCTTTCCAAGCCTGAAGCCTGCAGGAAGTGGTGGACGCAACACGCAAGCGAGCATAAGCAACCATTAGATGGTGACCCCTTTCGGGGCGATGTCAGCGCCCTTTTGTTACGCATATTCAGAAGACCACTCCTCCTGCTCGTGCGGCATCAGTCAGTTGAAACCCAACGGATCTTATGGTGGACCGCCACCAGTGACGAGGCGGTAGAAGTTGCAGAAATCCACGAACCTCCCACCATCATCTTTACGGTCGCCAAGACCGTGTTTGCCCATCACATGTCCGAGCAAGATGTTGTCAGAGCTTACCTTGGCATTCAGATCATTCATAACGATCACAATGCCACCTTAAGGAAGCTCCCCTGAACTGCGTTTAATTGCTTGTAGGAAGCATCCTTACCCACCATGTCGGAAGTCTCCGTTGGTGCGTAGCATTGTACAATGATGATGCTCCTTAAGCTGTCTGTCAGAAACCGCCTTCCAGGTCAAGAGGTCGCACCTTGCGGTACCCTTCAGAAGCAACCCAAAACCGGATTTCCGTCTGCCACCACTTGACTTTCCAGAGTACAAAAGCACATTGCCACGAGTGTGGCAAGAGGGAGGGGAGCACGGCCCAGAGTCCCACTCTTTTACTTAGCTTAGGCCCAGAATGTCCAGATTATTTCGCTGGAATTCCCACTCAAGTTGAGGAAAGCGTGATGATGACGATATCCGTGAAGGGGACCGATGATTTATCTTTTCGAAGATTAAATCAGAAATATCGCTCTACCAACGATTTCGTCATTTCATCATTTTAAGAGGTTTTTTTTTGTAAATTGGCTCTCTCCGTTATGTTACCCGCGAATTGCATTCAAATTTGGGGCAGTTTTTCATCGTCGGCTAGTATTATTAGGATGATTCCTTCATTTGAGGTGACTTATTCCGGCATCGCCGTCCCTCTGGCCGCAAGATGTTTCTATTGAGTCTCACCAATGGACTGAAGAATTTCAAAGCAGCTCTTTAGTTCTATCGCCCTGCGTACCTAAAACAACTGATAAAAGTAACATCTTAGAAATTGCGCTCAAATAGACCAGAATGCACATAAAAACCCGCTCACAAAACCACATATGTGCTAACCCGAAACCTCTACTTTGGGATAGTGTCCGACACTTGTAGGTCGATGCATCTGGAAACCTGTGCGGAGTTGCCAGATCTCCCATCAGGCGCGTCCTTTCGTGCAGATAAGGAAATGCTCCGCGGATGCGTAGGAATATGCACATGTACGCATTTGGAGGTGTGCGTGCATGGGCATGTTTATGCGCAGATCGGGTAGGAGGAAGAAAACCATCACTCCCGAGAACGCCTGTTCAAAACACACGGAAAGATGCCCCACAAACTGGTCATTCATTAGCCCATAGTGGGGTCACTTCACCTGGTTGGAACATGCCGCAGGACTTAGTGTTTGATCTATTTAGGAGAAGCTCGACAATCCTGTGAGGCGTCTACGCTAACGAGGCTAATAAATGCAGAAGTCCCCAGTGGGAAAACCAAGCAAAGGAGCAGTGTCAAAATACGGACAAATTATCGTTTGCCCTACTCGGAGGTAAAATAGTAGATGTCCACCAGCCCATCAAAAACATGGTCCGTACCATTCGTGTACTACAACAGTACCAAGGACAAAAAAAATGCCTCGAAGAAATCAAGCGTCACCCAGGTAACACAAGTGACGCCCCCTCAAAATCCCGTAAGCTTGAAAAGAGGAGTAGGGAGGGTGTGAACGATTCTTTCGGGCGCTCACCGGACGCGCAAAGGCAAAAAGGTCTCCCATCGGCAAAGGGGAAGGCAAACAAAGTTACCAAACTCATAGAAACTACGGCGCCGGCTCCAATCGACCCAAGGGAGGTAAAGACCCAAAAAGCAACGAAGGAAGCATGGACCAAGGTTGGCGGAAAGAAAAATGCGACGCATAAAAGAAGATTACGGTGCGAATTAATTATCATCTCCAAAAAAGGAATGTGAAATCTGATTCTGAGCGGATGGACCTTAGAGAAAACGTCATTCGAATAAGACGCTCCCAAAAAGGAGATTTGATTCTGGAGCTGAAGAAGACTCCGGGCAAAACGGTAGAAAATTTCCTCGGCAAGGTGGAGAAGTCCTTAGAAGATGAAGCACAAGTACGGGCCAGAAAGCAGGAGTTTGTTATACAATGTAAGGAGACCGATGAAATCACGACCAAGGAGGATATCGGCGACGTTTTAGAAAAGCAGTTCGGACCACTTGGGCTTGCTAGATTCCGCAATCAGGTTACTGAGGGGGATGCAAACGGCAACTGGCAAGTGAGACACGCTGCCTATACGAGAAAAAGAAAATGAATCCTCTTGAAAAGGATGCAGAATATCGAAAGACGGCAAGGCGAAAGTCACTGGAGAAATGGAGCAACGGTGAGATAACTCGCTGGACCCACACTTTGATTCCCCGTATTCAGGAGTGGATCCAGCATCGTCGTGGAAATGTTGAAGTCGAAGGGAAACTGGTGTATGGTGAATTTCACAATCAAAAGAATACAAGGGGAACTTGAAAAAGCGGACTGCGCAAGGAGGACGCGAAGAACGGAAGGATTGGTCGCTTAAAGTGCAATCCACCCCGCGAAATAATGCTTTGCGGTGGTTCCGCGGGGAAGGAAGAAGGAGAAAGTGCGGGTAGTTTTAGTGGGTAAGAGTCCCACGCGCTGCTCCAACCTGACGCGCAGTGTCTTTGTAAGATTTCCACCTCCGTCCATAAAAAAGGGCATCTGGGAGAACACTTAATACCAGATACAAAGTTGAAAGATTGGGAAGTAGGGAACATACTAAAATTCCTAACGGTTATAAGCTTGTTTAAGATATTATGATTAAAAAGAGGTACACTGTAATCAGTAAAAGGAGCACAATAGTTCTTTAAAGACGCGGTGCGACTTTCTCTTAACAGAATAATAATAATAAGGAATGAGTAAAACTAAATCACCGATTCAGAGGTCCTGAAAGCAAGTGAGTCACGAGCTTGATGGATAACACTGGTAACACCTAGTGCAAGTAAATGGGTATTGAAGATCCATAACCGTTCCCAACCATGAAAAAATTTAAAGGCTTTAGAGTTGGCAACATCGACGTCCTGGGAAAAGTACAAACACCCTGGAAGAGACACGATGAGAAGTTCATCCTCGTTTTTCTCGTCAAGTCCGTGTTTGAGAAATACTGTTGTATGGTTTGCAGAGAAAATTTAACCCGTCTCCTCCCGCATCCCTCCAGAAACGGCACAATCAAACAAAAAAAAACTCCGGGCCTGCAGGGAAACCCGCTTTTCTTCTCCCCTCCAAGAGGAGCTTGGAAATAGATCCTCATATGACTCTAGTCATTCTATTGGCGAAACAAGTCGAGTTTAGTCCCAGTCATGATCTCAAGAAGGCATTTCTCTACCTTGAGAAAATGAGGACCATCCCTCAATTAAAGAGAATGCTAAAGACAAAGACAAACTCCAACATCCATGACGAACCGAGATTTTAACTTGAAACAACTAAATCGAGAGGATGACACTCAACCAGCTCGGCGATCGCACCGTTACCGTTCTGATAAACGACAATAAGAGGTGATATTTAGGTGGTTTGAGTCAAATATTTAAATATTCAAAAATTGCACCTTCCTCAATTTCCGTTTTAATTCTAATCCCACCAGAAACCGGCAACCCCATCACCTAACCATTAATAAAGTCACAAAAGTAAAATTAAAGAGCCATCATCTTGGAGATATGTACACATAAAATATTGTAAATGATCATGACGATCGCATGATGAAATAATAATCACGGATAATCATCGCCACAAAAAAAGACCAAGAAGATTCGCTTGAACACCAGCAGAACCCATCGCCTCGCACGGCTCGCCGCAAGTACTTTACCTCTTTGCGCGCCCCAGCCAAAACCGTTAGAAATGGTAGAGATAAACTTCTACTACTTGTCCTCGTCGCCATGTCTTCTGCAACTTCTTGAACTTCTTCACGATGACTGGCATTGCCTGCTATTTGCTTTTTTTCTTTTCTTCTTCTACCTGCGCCACTCCATGAACACCTGCACGAATTGCTTGGGAGCGGGGGACGTGCCGTGCGAAATTACTTCACGTGTTCTGGTTGACGCCGTGCCGCTCTGAAGGTATAAAACCGAGCGATTTTTGCATGCGGAAGGCCAGTCGATATCGGGAATTATGGCGAATTGCGTTAACGGTTGCAGTGACATTGCCGGCGCGATTCAAGATGTCACTCGTAGAAAATCGCGGAAGTGGAATTGTTCGGTCTCCTTTGTGCTTTTATGGTTGAGTTTTGCGTGCAATGCCGTTAACGGTGAGAAATTCCGATTGCACGATTTCATGGATGAAAGTGAATTGAAATTTTATTTTGATGGTGCCATGTCCGAAAGCGGGGGGTTCCCCGAGTATGAGTTGGTGGATTTGCAAGTCCGGAATAAACGGATAGCGCGGGCGGGCGACACCGATGTGCGAAAGCGAGAGTTAAACTTTCATGCCTTTGATAAGTTGAGTGTTGTCCATGATGTGCTCATTTTTACCCATTTTTATATGAAAAATTAGTGGAAAATTAAACCAATTCATATCTTCTCCCCAAACCACATCTTATCACAGGTCCATACACTTGGATTTGCACCAAAACGACGTGTTAATCTCACCACAGATGCGTGTCGTCGCTAGAACAATTCGTGGCGACTATGAGGATGTGCTAAACGGAAACGACGGAAATCTTAACAAAAGTTGTTTATATTTGCATCGGGATCGTGATAGTGTCGGCGCCTTTAGCAATTGTCACGGTGAAGATTTTGTAGGTATTAATCAAGTGAATATGATTGCAATCAGGAGTTTATTGAAATGCTGTGTTTTTTGCCGAAGGTGGGAATTGTTTTAATGCCCAACGACACGTTTGAAGTGCAACCGTTAACGGATCGTTTGAAAACCGTCCTAAGTTGTGAAGGATATCAGCAAGATTTGGACGCTGTTCATTTTGTACGCAGAGTTCATCCACCAGATGTACCATTTGGGAATGATTCAAGATTACTGCAAAGGTGAGATCGCTGAAATCGGTTTTAAAAGTTTCGGGAATTTCAGTGCAATTACCTCGACAAGGGCGAGCGATTATATTATTTGAAATAACTAAAACTTGCTTTGTTCTATTAGCTAGTGTTATTTATTGATCTTGCAAATACCGATATTTAGGGAATCACTTGTTCCCTTTATTAGTGCTAACAAATTTGCTACTACCGCTACTTATGAAGAGAACAAGTGGTTCCCGAAATATCGGTATTTGCAAGGCCAATAAATAACACTACTTACTACGAATCAATCTAAAAACCGGATGGGTTATAATCATCCTGTGGGAGAATGCGTGTAGTTAAGCGATAGAATTAGATCCGTTCAAATTGAAATTTATTTATTTATTTACCGGAAACAATATCCAGAAAAGATACAGATATTATCTCGCAGGGAGGAGAAAGTTAATAACTTATCCTATGGTTAAAACTAGGAAGAAAGACTCAAGGGAGCTAAATTGAGATTTCTGCAATAATATGAATTATCAGGCGAAAGTAGAAGTCAAGCTCCGTGAAGGAAATCTCACATGTACGTGCTGTGTTTAGTGACTTTCCCATCGACTTCGAAGTTCAAACCAGTATGACAAGTAAATTCTGGGTAGAGCGAATTATGTGACTATATCATCGAAGACGCCTTTATCGCAATTTTCCCACGATCGATGCAACCCCAAGCCGATCGCAGATATTCTCATTTCGATTTTAATCGTGGCGTGCAACACCACTGATCCAATGCAACATCTTCGTTTCCATTATCGCGAGGCGCCGTTCATTGTCTTTTATATTCGGCCAACACTCAAAGCCATACAGAGGGCAAGGGCGAAAGACACTGCGATGAATTTCAGATAACTTCATAACGCAGTTCACCATTAGCTGATAGCATTGATCCATGGACGAAATATCAAAATATTTAATACTTCTTTTCGATGAAAAAAAAAAGTTACGGATAGGTGCCTCCTAATTCCTTACCATGTAAGGATAAAAATAAAAATGCCACTTGTGAAGCAAGCGTTCTCTATCTACAAAAAAAGAAATACGTAGTTTCGCTAGTTTCTAGGAGGAGAGACTTTCCACGAAGTAAGATATATAGCGCTCGTAGGCATACGGTATTTCGGAACCATTTGATTCCTACTTTATTGCAAAAATCCAACTAATTCCCCAATAAACTAACTAAGCCTACAACTGAAGAATCTTCCATTTTAATGAATGAAGTCGAGAGAAACGTTAAGAATGTTTGAATCAAAAGCTTTAGAAAAATCAGAATAAATGACATGCACCTCCTGTCGTGAATTAATACCCTATGATAAAAAAGTACCGAAAATTTATAAATAAAACAAAAACGGTCGGCTCTCCTGCAAAATAATATCCACCTGACGCAACACACGTGTGCCAGCGTTTTTGCATGGACGAATGGGTGTCCATGCACTGCCAGGCTGCCAAAGGGATGGCCTTCAACTCTCTCGTCACATTTTCTCAAATTTCGCACATCTTCGAAGCGCCACTCGAAAGATTGTTGAGTTTCTTTCATGTCAAACCCGTAGACCTACGTCTCATCATCAGTAAATATGCATATCATTATTCGCTTTAAAAATCATATCCGCAGCTACCGTCTTTTTTGTATGAAATTCAGGTTTGCTGGAAGGAAACGGAATGCAACATGTCTCATACGCAAATTTTCCACCACAATGTGCTGGTGCTCTGAGGCAGCAACCCGAATCCAAACCAAATGATCGAGGAGAATCTCCAGGAAGTGGCACAGCGCAACGCTGCACTCACTTTGGCGTGCTAGCCATGATGCACTAGGCGAATGCTCCAAGGTTTATATAGGCGATCAGACCCGAGACTGCACTGAGGCTTATCTGAAGTGGCTTCGGCCACGGAACTTTACCAGGAATATATTGGTACCATGGGAACCGGGATAGCCTTCTGAATTTACATGCCTCAGGAAAATTTCAGGTTCATTTATTTTCAGCTCGGCTATTAGGAGTTTCATGGGGTTTGTGGTTGCGTCCAAGCGGACAAAGAGACTTTCGGCCCTCAAACGTGGAGTTGCCTTTCAACTCGAGTGCCTTACTTCTTAGTTCGGTAGAAAATTAGGTAGGCTTTGCATCCACTAGCATAAATGCTGATCCGTGTACTCAGTATAGACTGGTACCGTTGTGCTTGTCACAGGGGGGCTCTGATTGGAGTCACAAAATCAATCCGTGTCTCACATAAAACCGCCAAGAACGTAATCACAATGTGCTGAGCGGCTCCGTTAAAATACCGTGTTTACTAACGATCTCCCCTACGATGACATGATGAGTTGTATGATTTTCGAGCACCATTTCTTTCACTTTTTTACGTTTTCGTCGGGATTTGACGTGGATGGGCGTCCGGAGTGAGGCAACTTTATTACCACTGTACTAACACTTGTAAAGTCTCGCATGTCTGATTTTACGATAAATCAGGTTCCCAAAAGGCCTTTTGCAGCATTTTCAATACATCAAAAATTTCTCTAATAACACAAATTTCAAACCGACACTTTGCTCAACAAAACTATCCATAAAATGCTACAAAAGGTAAAAAGTTGAATGATCTAGACAAACACCAGGCAGGTGCTTATGATGCATTCATCCTCATCACTCCAGACACCCCGGTTTAGCGCCGAGGTCCACCAATTCGATATCCCTAAAAGATGTCTGGCGTCTTGACTCACGCCATCACTCCATCTCAGGCAGGGTCTGCTTCGTTTTCTTTTTCTACCATAGATATTGCCCTTATAGACTTTCCGGGCTGGATAATCCTCATCCGTGAATCATGCAATTATAGGCAGCCATTTTTTGGGAAAATGTGTGGTGTGAAGTTGCTGGTATCGTTCTCTGCGTTGCTGTAGGTTTACGGTATATCTCGAACTTAAGCTTCCCGCTAGAGTTGACGATATTTAGATCTAGGAATGGTAGAGCTCCATCCTTTTCTACCTCTAGTGTAAACTCGATTTTATGATGAATTTTGTTTATAGAGGATATCGTCTCGATATCGTCTCTTCTAACAATCGCAAACACGTCGTCTACATACCTAAACCATACTTTAGGCATTATTCCCCTCGATTCAATTTCTTCTTCGATTGATGACATGAATCTGAGTGAGTGAGTAACGACGAGAGGGGGTTCCCCACCGTTACTCCCGAAATAGTTTTGTAGAATCTATCCCGAAACGTAAAATAGTTTTCGTTCATGCAGAGCCTGGCAAGGTTGGCATAGATACGAACTTTTCTTCTCCATTCCGGGCCAGATCCAAACTGGTTCAGTCATCTCTCGAGTTCGAAAATTGACTCTTTCACTGGCGTGTTGGGAAACAATGCCTTCACATCGAACAACACCATCACCTCGTCATCACCCATCCTCTCAATGCATTGCAGCTTCTTTATTAATTCGTGGGAGTTAGCAACTAAGTACTTACTATTCGTCGTCCCAAGGATCTAGCACTGATTAATCAACCACTTGGCGATGTTGTACGTCGGTGAGTTCGAGTCCGCAATGATTTCTCGCATCTCATCCCCTTCCTTGTGGATTTCGGTTGACATCTGATTATTGGAAGCGCAGGATTAGGCATTCGGAGTCGCCCAATATTCGGGAATACCACACCAGCTTGTTCAACCGGATTTTATACACAAACAGACGGTCGTGGTATCGCTCATAAATTTCGTCGTTTTGTAGACTACGGAGTCGTCCATCCTCATGTAGGGGGCCAAAAATTCTTCAGATTCTTCTCTCGAACGCGGCCAAGAGTTTACAATTTTCTTTGGTAACAACCTAGATTTGCGAGGAATATTAAGGACTGGCCAGATCATAGTTTTGTACAGTAAGAGTTTTGACCCTATGGTGCGACGCTTCGAACGAAACGCGTTTTGTAAGCTGAAATGGTCTCTGTTGGCAACCAACAACCGTGTGCGGATTTCATGGTCATAGCTGTTATCGGTTGCGATTTTCGACCCTAGATAGGAAGAATTTCCAACGGTCTCAAAGTTGTAGTCTCCTATCTTTATTCTTTTTGTTTGACCAGTGCGACTTAATGATGTTTGTTCTTTGGTTTTTGGCGCTGACGTTATCACCATGTACTTCGTCTTGCCTTCAATAATGTGCAGCCCAAGATCACGCGCCGCCTGTTCGATCAGCATGAAGGTAGACTGTACATCTTGGGTTGTCCTTTTGTTGTCCCCCTTTTTCCAGGGCTAGGTTCAAGAGGACGCATGATAGGACATCCCCTTGTCTTAGACCGTTGTTGATGTTGAATGGTCTCGAAAGTGATCCTGCTGTTTTTATCTAGTCGCGCACATCGATCGGCGTCAGCCTAGTCAGTCTTATCAGTTTCTTTGGGATACCGAATGATCTCATAGCCGTGTACTATTTTACCCTGACTATGCTATCATAGGTGGCCTTAAAGTCAATGAAAAGATGGTGCAACTAATGGCCATATTCCAACAGTTTCTCCATCACTGCCGCAGAGAGTAAATCTGATCTATTACTAATTTGCCTGGAATGAAGCCTCTTTAATATGGCCGATGATTTTCTGGGCGTATGGGGCTATCCGGGGCCGGGGTTATAGTATTCACCAACGCGATACCTCCATAATTGCTGCATTGCGCGGCATCCTCCTTTTTATGTAAGGGACAGATAATCCCTTGTTGCCAGTCGTCAGGCATTGATTCGCTGTCCCACACCTTGAGCACAAGTTGATGAACTGCTTGGCGTAATTGGTCGCCTCCATATTTAACCAGGTCGACTGTAATCCCATTGGCACCTGGCGACTTATGATTTTAAAGCCGGTGGATTGCACGTACTGTTTCTTCCATGCCTGGAGGTGCCAGCATTTGTCCATCGTCTTCAATTGGCGGAACCACCAATTGGCGGATGTTTTTGTTGTGGAGCAGTTCAGTAAAGCACTCATCTCTTCGTTGTTCTTTCTGTGAAGTCACTTCTATACTCAACGAAGTTCGTGATAGGTCTTAGCTAACATTCATCGTCGAACCAGCCGTTCCAACTTTCCTTGCGGCTGGATCCAAATATGCTTATGTCAGATCGTTTGTTGATGCTTCATCTTCAAGACACCGGTTTGCTACGGTTATTGCAGCATCCATTTCGCCCTTATAGGTGTTACGGAGGGCTTTCTTGTGAATGGTTTCAGTATTCACTCTCACCTGATGGTCAGAGGCTGGTGGTGTTGTAATTCGAGCCCGGAGCAACGAGACAGCGGTCCGAGCCTATATTAGTCCCCCCCATATGTTCTGACATTCATCATGGGTGGTGAATTTGTTTGAGTGTGGTACCGTCTGGAGAAGCGCTTTCCGCGTAAACCAGGTGCTTCCGACAACCATGTCGTGCAACACTGCTAGTTGGTTAGTCCGCAGCGCTGTTACATCAACCCTATATTGAGGCAGGGTATCGGACACCTGCTTGGCAGCTCCTTTTTTGTACAGGGAGCGCACGTTCCATGAGAAAATGCGCAAATTGTTAGTCTGTTTTCGTTGCTGGGTTCGTCAATCCAGTCCGAGGGTCCTTTCGTGGCTTCGTAGCATCGGTGTTCCGTATAGGGTTATCAATCTGGAGGACCAGTTGGTGCAATTTGTCTCGTTTTTAGGCGCAGGAGACTCGCCTTTGTTCTTCTCCCTCAGCAGCTTTTCATTAAGAAAGAACTCCCAGCGATCACCACGTGGAGGTGGAGATGAGGTTTGGTAGTAGCGTTGTGAGTGTTAGTTCAGCATTCGTTTCCAGGATTTTACACTTCATCGTGTGTACCAATCCACCTTTCGCCCTGGGACCTACACTACCTGGTAAAAATAGAAATAATAGCGAACTCAGTATAGAGCCATGAGGACTCCCTAAGAAGGAGAGAATAATCGGGATGTGCGAACATGATAATAATTTATGGGGAAAGTTGAGAAAAGCGAATTTTGCTTGCCTTCGTTCGCCTATTGCAAATCTCTCGATAGCCCAATCAATAACATATGGTGAAGAGCGACAGGATAAATGGAAGGGGGGGGACATCTGGTGAAGTTCCATCTCTTGTCGATAAAATGGCTAGTGACCTTCACATGTGCGTATGGACTACTCCTCCCGATAGAAGTGAAGGCATCTCCGTTTCTGTAGAGGTGCTACTTTTAGTCATTGATATTCTGGGGATCCAAGAGTGCCATAATTTGAGGGATATTTTCGTGATTCATGCTGTCGCAAAAAAAAAATCCTAGACCTTATCAAGCAACAAGGATGAGTGGGCAGAAAGAGGCTCTGGATTCTCCTCCTCACTGACCACATCGAAACGCTCCCTTACCTCGCCATCTGCTCTTTATATATTTCGAGAAAGCTTCCGACAACGTGAGTAGGGAATATGCCAGTAATACTTTAATCAGGAGGGGGGGGAGGACATATGGTGGTGTTCCACAGCGAGGCATACTTTTTCGAGGGATTTGAAATTTAATGTGGATTTCGGCAAGATATCGTTTTGGCGGTGATAGATAATTATAAGTGTTGCCTTACCCGGAAGGCATGGGGGTTCAATGGATCATAGCATCTTTTTTTAAACGGCTCGACTACGCTGATAGCATCTCTTTGTTTTCTCATGGTCTTGTACTTTAGCCAAATGACTCTGGTTTCAAAAAAGAAGGTAAGCAAAGTTGGACTGAAGATAAACACCAACGAAACTACGGTTCTAAGTCGGATCTATAAGATCTACAGGATCTACAAGATTCACCATCACAGCATTGCGTGAAAATATGGCTTAATGGAAAACTGTAATCCCTCTTACAAGTATACTCCGCAGAAAATCTTGATAAATGATCGAGTCAAATTACTGTAGGCCAAATAATTACCACCGACCACTGTGCAGATCCACTGTAGGCCGATGCAGTTCTGCTTCTTAAAGAATAACGATTGCAAAACATTGTAGATGTAGCCGTTCGCTCGGACCGGAACACTGTTAAAAAATTGCAAGAATAAACCAGGGACTAAGGCCCCCGTTTCCGATGATATGAAGCAGACATGGAACCTATAGGGGGACCAAATAGTTGTGATTTCAGCGATGGACTACTCCCGAAAAACTTACAGAAAGCTTTGAAAACGCTCAATCTAATGGGGGACTATACATTGGGCTGCAAAAAGCTGTTGTTATTGCCATTGTGCTATAGTCCTAAGAGTCGTCCCCAGTAACAGTCCAGCCCTAGCCTGCCACGCTTTTAATTCGAGGTTCACTTCAAACTTGGCATGAACATTTTTCGATCAGTAATGGCATGAATAATCTTCTCCCGAATTGACCGTCTAACATCTACTATATATATGCTTCGACATTTCGTCGGTACCCACACAAACCACAATATCACTAGCAGGACCAGAGCTAATCGATATGCAGATTCTTTCCTCCATTGCCAGCACACAGAGATTTCGCAATGCGGTCCTGTGTTTTCAGGTTTTCATAGGCAAACTTGATAGTGCGTCCAACAAGATCTTATTCATCGTCGAATCTAGTCGTGGTTGTTCTCCTTCTCCTTTTAAGATGAGAATTAAATTTCTGAAATATTAACCCTATTTTATCTTTTTTCAGCGCCAAATTACTACAAGAAGATATCTCTAAACGAATGAGTCGCGGATATATCCCTCCATTTGGAAGAGTTATCATAGAAGTTGGCGTATTTTTCGATGAAGCTGCCTACAAAATTTTCTCGCCCTTTTTCGACAACGATGATCAAAAACTAGTTGAAATGATCCTAGCCTACATGAATGCCGTTCAAGCCATCTATCACCATTCGTCCTTGGGGATCCCAATCGACATATCCATAGTTCATATTGAACTCATGCATAAACAACCGAGCACATTACCTCATCACAATGGTGAGCGGGAGGCCCTGCTTGATTCCTTCTGCGCTTACCAAAAACGACTGAACCCACCTGGCGATGATGAACCCAACCATTGGGACATGGGCCTATACATCTCTGGGCTGGATTTCTACTCCTATGAAAACGGATTCAACTCCGGAGCAACAATGGGGTTAGCTACAGTTCGTGGAGTATGCACTCCGGCATATTCATGTGTGATTGCAGAGTTCGGAACTACCAATGCATTCCGGCGACCATACCCATCTGCAGGATTCACATCAGTTTATATTTTGGCGCACGAGATGGGTCATAAGTTGGATAGATGAGGTTTGAATTTGAATCTGATTTATTTACATTAGTTTCGCTTAGTCTAGGTATGGCGCATGATTCGACTGGCAACTATTGTGCGAAAGAAGGATATATTATGTCTCCGTCACGTGGAACTCAGGGAGAGACGAGTTGGTCAAGCTGTAGTGCGCAGGTTGCAAGGGATTTACCTAAGTAAGTCATCAATCTAATAAATACTTGGATTTTCTCTTGCCTGTAGATACGAAAAGTTTCTGGAAATTGGGACTCAGTGAAACCACTGAAGGAAATAAAATTAAGGCAGATATTTGGCATTATCTCGATTTATCTAATTTTTCTGGCATTCAAAATTTCAATATTTTCCAGTTGGGCAACTTGCCTACGCGATCCTCCCGAATATGTTCCTGTCGAATATAATGCTTGGAAATACCAAGGATACCCCGGACAATCATGGCCTGCTAAACGTCAGTGTGAATTGCTTTTACTGTAATAACTCCAGCAATAGCATCCAACTTCTTCCTAAACTTACCAATATTTCCAGCGACAAAGATGCAGTTGATTCCCCGACAAACGGTCCATATAGTATATGCCAAAATCTCCAGTGTAGATCTCCACACCGGAGTGGATATTTTTTCGCAGGTCCTGCCCTGGAAGGAACTACTTGTGGAAGAAGCATGTGGTGCGAAGGAGGTTACTGTACACCGAAAAAAGATATTGCAAAGCCTGCGGAAACTGTTGTTCCTGGTGGTTGGAGTCCTTGGAAGACAAGCAAATGTGCTTCGGCATGTATTCAAAAGTCAAAGGGATTCCAAACACGTCGAAGAGTTTGTGATAACCCTAAGCCAGTGAATACAAATGAGGGGTGTGATGGTTCTTCATATGATGTGGAGCTTTGTGATGATTCTAGGGTAAGTAGTCCTTGGAGATATATCTTGTATTACAATATTGTATTCACAGATCTGCCGAAATATAAAACGATTTTCACCTATAACTTACGCGTCAGACCGGTGCAGGGCCTTCAGCCGCAGGTTACATACTTTAGATCCTCGAGGATATGGCTTACAAGCGCCTCACGAAAACAATCGTCTGTGGATGGCTTGCGCTATTTTCTGTCGTCGAGCAAACTCCTTATCGTACTACACTCCTCGTTTGGAGCTCAACGATCTCGGCCTTGATGCTTACTTTCCAGATGGAACTTGGTGTCATTCCGACTCCTCATCAAACTACTACTGCCAACAACACCACTGCCTCCCCGAAGGATTTCAATTTGGGAAATTTAACGTCTGGGCATTTAGTGAAGACGTCCCGATTTCTAATAATGCCAATCCGAACCCAATGAAGCCAATGAATGCGAAGATTAGAGATTATCTTTCTTTGGATAAGTTCGGGAAACCTTTGAGGACCGTCCTGAAGCCTGAGGATATCGATGAGATTATGAGGAATGAAGTTTGGACAGACGATTTAGATTATAGAGATATGCCATCGAGGTATCAGGATGAACAGTATTTGGTTGATTAGTTAAGTTTAGATAATTTTTTACATATTTATTTCATTTGGTGCTAAATATTTTTAAAACAGAATAAAGAATGTCTTATTATGTCGGGTAAGATCGGGTCTCGCTGACATTAACAAAATTTTGCCGGGAAAGTTGGGAACCGGAAACAACTGGAACGATCAAGCAAAACTAGGGAGTTTAGGGTCTCCTTTGAGCTACTTATACAATCCGGAAAACCAGGTTACAGGATTATTTTGGAAAGAATATTTTGAAACCTTGTTTTCCCTCCCCTCTTTTGGCGGATTTAGGTGCAAGGTTTCGGAAATCCAGTGATAGCGGTGTTTAGTAGTGAGCATGCGGGTTCTCGGCCATCGATGTGCAAAGACTATAGTACCACATAAAGAAAGGAAATTCAAGTATACATTATGCATTTTAAGAGGAATTCCATGCCCAGTGTCGCTACTGATTAGAGTTGTAAGGCATTCGCACTCGTTGAATTGACAGTGATGCATTCAGGAGAGACCGAATTGCATAAGTTCACCCAAAAATCTAGATCTTGATAAGAAGGTGCATTACTTCAAGGCATTATAGGAGCAACATACTCGAGTGGCAACTGGACGACCCACATGCAACTGACACCTCCCATGATAGAAAAACAACAGTCTCTAGCATTTCCGTAAACTGGCTGATAAAACTCCAAGGGCAAAAATGGATAATATATTAACGGTAGCTCCAGTGTCGTCAGAAACAGAAGAATCCATCCAGTTAGCAGAAAAAGAGAAAAGGAGAAAAAATTAAGATTCGTTCAGAATTAATATTTCTAAACGAGTGGATGTGCTTTTTGCCGATATTTTTCCAAAAATAAAGACCGATCCATAGTTAAAAGATTTCGTGGTATCGTGCAAAGTGCTACGGAAGGTCTATGAAGACACGAAGACCACACGAAGGAGCCAATATCTAGAAAGGGATGATATTTTGCAGTAGAGATCACAGCAGATCGAAACAACGTAGGAAGTACAGAGAAGACAGACATCTTATCACAGAACAGCAAGAGGAGTTAGGATGTATGCTGTAAATGGAATGAAGGTATAGATGATCGGCAGGTTGTCGGAGACTCCAGAAAAGGTAGCAAGTACAGATTGTAAGTACTGGGGAAGGGAGCAATCAAGTACCACCTGGCATAACTTGGTACTTATTAGGAAGTATTTGCATCACCTTTGGTTGAATGTCAATGTACAAGTTGCCGGATCCGGACCCATCGTTCAGTCTGTAAAAATGATTCGCTTTATGTCCATAGTCATGTCTGTCTGGTAAATGTGCTATACAAGTTAAAACAGGCTGATGTTGTGTAGTTTAGTGCATTAAGTGCGTGCTCGGGTTCGATATATGAAGAGCAGCAAACCGCTCTCGAAAAAATGCTTCAACTCGTGAATTCTCCTGGGACATATGTTCTCGGAAGGGGCAACCCGATGCCCATGGTACCAGACAACCTCTGGTGAGGCTTCATGGCTAGAGCTACTTCAAATGAGTTGCTTGCAGATTTGGATCTGGTCACCTCCTAGATCTCAGAGTATTCGCTACCATATCTGCGACCAGAAAATTGATGTGAATACAGCGTTTGCCAGCGCGTACTATTTGGAGGTTCTCTCCTTACCATTTGGTATTAAGCCAGATGCCACAGTTGCTGTCCCCACACTAGATGAAAATCTCGTTTGCTACAAAGGGAATCATAAGGATTAAAGTTCAAAATTCACATTTGCTTAATCTTATCCAAGGAAAATCCAAAAATTGTCTAACCATAATTTATATATACTGACCACTACGGGCGAACTCAGATACCCAGCGAAATCCCAAGAAGTTCAGCATAGTGTACGCCGTGACAAGAGAGAATTTGCTATTGCGCTGGTCAAGGAAGTGGAAAATGTCGCAAATCGCAATGATTTGAGAACTCATCACGAAAAAGCTTATATGGCCCTCAAGATCAAAAAACGGGAACCGATTTGAGTGTGACAGTTGACGGGGTATCTGCGTGCTGCCGTCGAAAATAAAATAGCTAAAACTGGTTTTCGCTCCGGATCCTCCTGCATTGACCTACGGACCACTTTCGAACAGTGCGCAGAATTTCGATTTTCGCTGCACCTGTTCTTTATCGATTTCATTGCAGGCAGGGCATTCCGTAAAAACTAATAGCTAGGCCAAAACCGTTAGCCACCTTTTTTGCCTTTTTTTGTAAACTTAGGTTCAACTCAAAAAAAGAGGAGTCCGGGAACTACAAAAGAGGGAGTAAGTTGCTCCCCAAGTGGTTCGGTCCGTCACTAAGTGGGCGCGGACTTAGGACTCCCAGCATCCTCAACAAAAATATTATATAATAGCTATTATCATAAGGTAAAATCTCGGGGGATTTTGAGGGACAAAGTGGGGCCCACCAGGGTTGCTTTTCAATTCATAGACGATGACATCTTTCCTCAAACACCTCGACCACGCTGATCACATTTGTCTGCTGACTCACCGAGTCATTGTCCTTGGTCAAATGGCTATGGATTTGGAAAGAGAAGCAAGTAGAGTTGGACTGAAGATAAACACCAAAAAACCAAGGTTCTCAGCCTGACGGGTCATCGCACTCTTCCTATCTGCATTAATGGTTTGTGCTGACGGTTGCACCGAACTAGTTGTTGCCCGACGCATTAACAACGCTAGATCCGCTTTTGCTGCTTTGCCTAAAATCTAGAAAAGCAGCTTATACGAAGGCAGCGGCAGTGGATACGTTACTCATTACGGAGGGATGACAATTGCATTGTTGGCTATGCCATGCCCTCTCCCAAGATGGCTGGCGAATGGAACTTCCCAAGGGCACCTTGCGGATAACAGTGGAAGAGGAGTGTGTACGCCTCGGGAGGATTTGGGCGGTGCTGAAGGTAATGCGAACAATGGCGTGTAGATGTGGTTGATGCGTTATACGCCACCAAGGGGTGAAGGGCAACCATATATATATCTGTAATCTCCTCCTGCAACATAACACTTCCTGTCAGAAGTCAGAATGATGGAAAATAATGGTTGCCCAATTTTAGCGGCAGACGCTGCGGGGCGGAAAATGTTGCTCGTTGTACTGTTTTTAAGGTACAAAATCAATAATGTCACAATGTTTTCGGCTGAAATTTTAGTTTTCTGAAAGAGAGCATGGGAACGCCAGGTTAAGAAATTACCATTACTGACAAACTACACGCCTGCAGTGCCCTTATTTCCTTTAGTCCAGTAAAATATCTTGCGAGTACGATTCACAACGCTGAAGGCAATCTCTCTTAGAGTTTATGTTCTATGGTATTCTGGACACAGTGGTAGTGTTATGAGTGAAGGCGGCAGCTTATTAAGCCAGGGGTAATTTTTCAGCCCACCTCCATTCAACTCGGATGTTTGGAGTGGGATTTCGCTGAGCAAATCACCGAAAATTGGACTCGCGCTGATCAGCGAAGGAAAAGGGACCTTGAGCTGCCGTCTGCATACTGACAATTGTGCATGCTTGACACGACCAGGAAAGAGCTCGAAAAGTTCATCAGCAGTAGACTCGCTAGAGCAATCCGCGTTGCCGGAAACTTATCCCCAACGCAGTTCGGGATCCGATCAGGGAGATCCACGATGGATGCTGTTATAGAGGTCATGAATGCGGTTCATCCAGCCGACACACAGCCGCCGATCTCGGCGGATAGCGCTTCTCATAACACTTGATGTCAGAAATGCCTTCAATTCCGTAAGATGGACAGATATGCTAGGCACATTAGAAAACTCATTTCACGTGCTAAGCTATCTCTTTCGGATATTAAGACGCTGTATGAGACGCGTAGTTTCTTGTCTTGCGCTGGAGAAAAATGAAGTAGTCATGCTGATCTGAAAGAAAATCTCTACCCTGCATCCCCTGGCAAAATGAGCCAAGATTCAGATGAACTGCGCGGCTCATCCACAATTTAGATCCGTAACTGAACCGAATGCATGGTGAAATTGATTACTTCCTTACCCAACTTCTAAGTCGACTTGGAGGTTTTCAGTCAATATTGGGAGATTTCAGGGAAGATTAGGAAGGCGCGGTCTCCTGATTGTGTGTTTTGCAATGTAGTGGCAGACAACGGCCAACACACCTTTTTCGCTTGTAAAAGGTAGGACGGCTTTCGTCAGCAGCTTTATGCAGAAACAGGAGAGCTCTTTCCAGACAACATTGTCAGAGAGATGTTGAAGAGCGCTGGCAGATACAGTCGGGTTAAACATTATGTTCCGCCTCTTCTTATTGCGAGGAAGATTGAGCTCAACCGGCAGAGTGACCTCAACTAGCAGCTACCTTCCTCCCCTCCGTTCTCGTTTGTGGAAGAAATTCTCACAAAACTCCCAAAGCCTCTAGGGCTAACCCAAAGTAATGTATTTAGTTGGTAGTCTGACGATGTAATTTTGCGAGAGTCCAACACTCTGTGCCTAAACGCATTCAACTATCCTACTCCCCAAATAGAAGTCCTGAACTGTGACATTATCCCCGACTGCTCGCATTCGATGCTAAGACATCTAAAACCTTATATTATGCCATCGACGAACTGGGATGTTTTTCCCACAAATGGTCTGTAATAGCTAACTGTGGCTGTAGTTACTACGCTATTTTGCAATATTTGATGTTGATTGTTACCAACCTCACACCTATTTCTTCATTCTGGTCAAGATTCTTCTAATCATTGAGCATCTTCAGTTTATCTGCTTCTCCATCACATTCATATTATAAGGAAACTGTACCATCTATTGGTATGCAATTTAAGGAAACAGGTCTCCAGTGAGTGGCATCAGTTCGGGGTGAGTTTAAGGGTGCTCTTTATACTTTCAAAGAGAGCAGGACTTTTTTTTCAACAATTGTAATCGCAAGCGCAATGAAACTTCGCGTAGTTATAGAATCTATATCTGCATGGACGATACAATCCTGTCCTTGGATCTAAAAATTTGCTCGCTGGCAATGTTCTTCATAATCTGCTGACGATTTAGGTCCAGTTCCGGGTATAAGCCCAGGTCTGCCAGCCATCGATAGATATTCGGAGCATTGCAACTGACCATTATCTTTTTTTACAAAGGCAATTAATGTGAATCCATTCTAAACTTTCTGTTAAAGGAACATTCTTCCGCGACCATTTCTGAACCGCAAGGGGTACTTCCAAAGTACTTATTAATGGCTCAGTCAACATTGAGTCACTCAATATTTTTACGTACACAAATACCCGCCAAATTTTCCATTCTTCATCCAACACTACCAATTCCACATGGTAAAATGTCCCAGGATGAAAAGCTAATAAATTACGAGTGTTTATTTGTTTATTTGTCAAATAGAGAAACCAACATTCGCCCTCTCCTCCCACTGCTTCCTTCCCATTAAACATCCATTTCCGGGTCTCACAATCAATTGAGTTCAACATCTATAATCAAATTGAAATCTACTACCCTTTAATTGCCGCCTATATTTTTAGTAATTGTTTCCATATTGTTTATCCTGGGAACAATTTTTGCAGCTTGTCAAACCAAAGAGCTCTTCCAATTTTTTTAAACGCTGCACGCTATCCGGTTGAAGTAATTTGTCATTAAGTACTGGGAAATAGTGAAAGGAAAAAAGGATAACGGAAAAAGTGAAGCTCGTGAAGCTCATGAAGTTCAAGTTCAGTGGCGATAACCAATTTCCATTTCCCAACCCCCCCAAGGAACTGTGAGTATCTCTACGTAACTTTCTCTTGACTGTACGCAACGAAGGAGGTGTTTGTTTGTGTAAGGACTATGCTATTACCATTCCCCGTTCACAATCGAGTAAATGTGGCATTTCGAATTAATTCAATCGCCCATGTCCTCCAAGGATTGCGCTTTTTTGATTATCACATTGAGAGCCTAATGGAAACGTCCAGGATGGGGAAGAGTTGCACGAGGAACTTGAGGGTTCAATTAAAAAGCAATTTGATAAGTACCTGTGACACGAGTCCTTCATTTATATCTTGGCTAGTTACCGGTGGTGAAAGGCAGCCTCGCAAGGAGGATGGGATTTTGTCTATTATCAATTTTTATGACAAATTTTTGGATAAATGTATTTTTATTTTTGGAGCATGACAGCGAATTTGATGGACTTTTTGTAGTTTGACAGTCCTAAATTATCAGCACCGCAATTTGGTTGGGGGTTTATTTACATTAATCACGAAGGTATTATTTGAATTCCTCTGGCACATGTAACGGAAAGTTTCGACAGACCGTTGGCAACAGAGTATTGAATTAGACAGCCTATTGGAATGTATAGATTGCCACTACCACTACCGGTTCATTTGAAGTGCTTGAATATTCCTCCTACATTATCAGAGGATACCAGCGAAGGGTGAATTTCCTCGTTTGGTTTTATCAGATGAAGTGTGAACGGTTTCAACAAGCTAACAACTTCCACGTGCCGCATACAAGGTGGTAAATAGAGATATTGCTTTCAATTTAGTAGGAGGACCCAGCAAAATCGTTCACTTCATTTCGGCTGGAATAATGTGGTAAGGAGTCTTGAAGTAAATGGTGATACCATTCGAGAGGGTACAGTAACTACGTTCAAACAGAATTGAATTATTAAGTTGGACTCTATCTGTTTGCATGACCTTATTCTTCCGAGGACTTCGAACACTGGGTTGGGTTTTGAATATTTGGAAAAAAAGGACTTACCCTAGAAGTTGGCTGTTGTTCGATATGAACATTCATATGTATGTAAATAACAATGAATAGATTATATTTCAGCACTAATTACCCGTTGTTATCAGTGAGGTGAGAAAACAAGCACAAGTAAGTTACTGCCCCTGAAATCCAGGGGGAATAACCTTCAACTTCATATTCATATCGAACGACTCTCTACTAGATTATGAAGTATACAAGTCCTTAAAATTATTGGAATTATTATATTTATTGCGAACGGTAATCAAAGCTACCCCTAACGTAAATGCACCAACTGAAACCTATGTAGGTATAGAGAGATTTCTCAGTTGTTAATAACACCCTGCATAATTTTGTGTATACATAGAGTGGAGGAAAACTCAGCCTCTGAACGATTAAACAGTAGTGGTCCAAAGTACTCGACGCCCCCTTTTAATAGAATATCCCAGACTTGTTTATATATGCCAGAATTTCCGTCAGTGGATGTAGTGCTACCCGCTACAAATGGAATACATCCACATAGAAAATGCTGATTGTATTCAACTTCCTTGTTAGAGGATGGACAGGTATCATCTTCTAAAACCTCGACTGAACCGCGCCAAGAAGAGTCTCCGGATCATTTCAGACGAAGTTACCACCTCAGGAAGCTAGGAATATCTACGGACACTTTTTGCAAATCCTATAAGGGGAATGACGAAACCTCTCTCTTCTGTGGCAGTGTCTGGCACTTGGACAATGTAGGTTGAGACATAACATAGGTGCTGTCAGTTATACATACATAGTTAATAGCCGGTATGGGAGTACAATAGCTCTGCTAGGACACAACGCAATTCCCTTGAAAATACTATTAGCCAATGTTACTGACATTCCAATTGCTCGTTCTGGTTTCGGTGTAGGAGAAATTGAACCCCCTTTTACTCAAGCTTCCAAAATTCCAATTCCCTCTATAGCACCGCGGAAGAGAAATTTCAATAAAAAAGGGAATAATTAGGGCCCCGGAATTTTCACCTTTTCAGCTTCCATCTTCCCGTCAAAGTTCGTATCCAGAGAAGTAATGTTTTGACTGACAAAGAAACCGGTAGACCCCGACCTAAAAGATCGGAAGTGTTAACAAGGTTCGACGGACCCATCTTTGGGCTGAAAAAAAATCTAGCTTCCGGCTTTCTCACCCAAGCTAAGAACTCACTTGGGGGAATTGCTAAAGTACTGACGCAAATACATGAAGTCTATATATAGTGTAAAGACCTCGACGAAGAGGCAAGTTGGAGGAAAGGCTATGGCCACCACGAATGGTCACATTGTTACTGTTAACGATCAAAAAAGTTCTAATTGCATATCACATTGTCTGAGTTTGAAGACATGTTAGGCAACTTTGTTCTCGACACGAGAAAATCAAGTTCAAAAGTAATTGCCGCTGATTTCAATAAACGAGAAATGGGAAAATAAAAACGTAGAGGGCGAACGAAGGTGGCGTAAACGCATTTGCAAGGGGGATGGTATGCCCTGGCCCGTTAGCAAAGACTACACCTCAAGCAATCACCAGGCAATTATCCTCGAACTATGAAAAGAACCGCACCACAGGGAAGTGTATACCCAAAGCCAAAAAGAACATCACGCTTCTCTACAAAAGCACTGGGTGAACAAACTTTAATGGAAATTTGACTAGACTAACTTACTAAGGCTGGCGACCCAAGAAAATGGCAACGGAAAGTATTTGAAACAAGGCGTTGTCATAGCATGTGACGCATTCATACCTAGATGGTGCACATTTGATAGTTGAAGGCCCAACTATTGGTGGAATTGTGAACTTACTAGGCTCCAATCAGCCTGCCATCGAGCCAGAAGAACACTTAGCGGACTGCAGGTAAAATCGACCAAATTCAAAAAGAGTACGTATTCAAGGAAACCCGTAAAACCACAAGCCGGCTACCGAAGGGAGCAAGGGGGAATGTTTTAGGGAGCTCTGCTTGAAGACGCGTGTTAACCCATGGAGGTTGACTCAGAGGCGGGTCATCTCCACAAACACCGTAATCTAATCTCTAGTGGAAAACATTCAAAGGTTATTCCCTCAGCAAGAGAGTGGTGCTGACAACTTTCAGAGATCTATGAAGGAAGGTATTGCCGTCACCTGCTGACGTGCTACAGAAAATCTCCAGCAAAGTAGGCGACAACCAATTTTCGGGCTTAGATAGAATGCAAAATACGGCCTTTAAGCTCACCCCGAAATCTAGACCGGACATGTTAGCTGAATCGTTCGAAACGTGCATGATTGAGGGGATATTTCCAGCATAAAATTGACATACCTCCAGGCTATTTATCCTCTTATAGACCCAAGGTACATGGGTGTATAAGAGGACACTATCCGGAAAATATTAGAGCGGATAATATATGATAAGTGGTTGACAGTCAGCTAAGCCTTTCAGATTAATAGTGTGGATTTCTTAAAACCAGATCAACTGTTGATGCCATCAAATTGGTTACTGGCTTGCCCGAAAATGCAATTCGTGGAAATGTAGTACCAGCAAAGATTGCGTGCTAGTAAACCTGAGCGCGAAGAATGCATTCAAATCGGCCAAATGAAATCTTATTCGGAGGTCCCTGGCGACGATTATTGTTCCTATTTCGGTTCCGGTATAGTCGACAGCTACTTGCAAGAATGGAATTTTTATTAAGACAACGATGATGAAGCCAATTTTTCCGTTGCTTCGTACTGGGCCTACCACTATGGAATATCATGTGCAAAGATATATTTAATCTTCGGGTTCCCGAGGAAGCACTGTGGTGGGTTATGTCAACGACACAGTACTGGTTATCATTGCAAAACACTTCGAAGATGCTGAGTTGTACTCATGCGAAGTAATCAAGGTAGAGGACGTTGAATTGGGAGTTACGAAGAAAAAAAAACGGAAGCGGCCCTCATCATATGTCACTTAACCAATGCGTGGGCCGCACCGGAATCTGAACAAAAACTGGGAACATCGTCGCAACCTAGCGGGAAAAACACGCGAAACTAAAATGAGGAAACAAAAAAAAAAAAACCAGCTCGACCGCTGATCATTTTTAAGCCCCCCTCTTCCCAACTGCATCAATTGTCAAAATTGCCAACCAGTTTTGGAAAGTACCAGTCGAGAGGCCTTTCACTTTATAGCCTCCACCCTAATATATTCGGTGAGAAAGAAATTTACACCCGATTTCTGCGTGCGGATCCCCGACCCCCTAAAACCCGTGGTAGAACGATGTTACTCACTGCATCTATGGGGGTTCAAAGCTCCCATCTTCGCATCAAATTTCATATGTATAGGAGAAATGGTTCCTGAGAGTAATGCGTGCGAGCGACAGACAAACACCTTACCTGAAAGTTGGGAAATCACAGCAAGATTCGGCGGCCCCAGAATAGCAATCTCATGTTTGAGCTGACAAAGCTTCTGGTTTTCGTACTCGCTTAGTGAGAATGTTACCATACGAGCTCGAATAACAACATCACCTAGAATCCCGTCTGACAATCAGGTGAGAGTTAACACTGAAGCCATCCACAACACAGCCCTCCGCGAGGCAACAGAGGACCTGGAGATGAAGCATCAACAAATGATCTTCACGACCACCTGAAGAGCGTAATCATTGATACGTCCAAAAACATACTTGACCCGAGCCGCCTATGATAGCATATCTGGGGTAAAACTGTACACGGCCATGAGAGAATTCGGTATCCCGACGAACTTGATAAGACTAAGTAGACTGATCCGGACCAATATGCGGGGCCAGATTAAAGCACCCGGATCATTCTTAAGACCATTCAACATCAACAATGGTCTAAGACAAGGGAACGCCTTATCAAGCGTCCTCTTTAACCTGGCCCTGATAATGCGAGAAGCACCATCCTCTTCAAGTCTACCCAACTACTGAACTACGCAGACGATATTGACATTACGGGAATAAGAACGCGATATGTACAGTCTACTTTCATCCAGATCCAGCAGATTGCGTGAAATCTTGGGTTGCCCATTAATGAAGGCAAGACGAAGTACATGGTGTTGTCAGCGCCACAGACTAAAGAACGAACAACATCGAATCGCATTGGTCAATCGAGGACAATAAAGATAGGAGACTACAACTTAGAGACCGTTGAAAATTTCGGGTCAAATATCACCACCTATAACAGCTACGACGAAAATCTGCGCATGTTAATTGGCTGTCAAGAAACCCTATTTCAGCTTACAAAAACTCTTTCGCTCGAAACGTCTCACCATAGGGTCAAAGCTCTTATTGTACAAGACAATGATCTTGTCGGTCCTTACGTATTCCTCAGAGACCTAGGGTCCTAGAAAAAAATATTGCGAACTGTGGGCCACGTTGGCCCCATACATGAGGATGGATGTTTCGGTAGCCTATATAACGACGAAATCTATGAGCGATACCATGGCGGTCTGGTTATAAATAAAATCCGACAGTGACAAATTCAAAAAACTGACAAAGATGCCTGGGCTGTGTAGGTCGAAGATTTCAAAAGCGAGAAGGACTGTTAGAAATTGGCTCTTGAAGAATGTTCAAGTAACGCTCAAGTGATTCGAGCACGCCCTCAATAGATAGCGAATCCATCAATGACGTTACTGTAGGTTAATAGCGGGACCAATAACTTCGACCTCTCTTGCCACTGGATGTCCCATCAGCGCCGCGTTTCTACCCTCATATATCATATTTCTTTAAAATAAACTTCTTGTCGCGCATAAAATCGTACTCGATGTTAGTCTCACTTGATATGATACAATATTTATGAAATAAATCGTTTCTATCGTCATACTGTCTACATTATTATACATCAGAACGTTTTTTTGGCGTCAGTCGGATTTGTCCACTCGCGTCACTATCTAAAATATAAAAAAAACTTACCTACTTCCTCCATACAACCTAAACCCCTTATTGCCTTGTTGATAGCCAATTATTATCTATTTTATCAAACAACCCAATAAAAAGGGGTTGAAAATCTATCGGAACGGCATAAATTCTCATTGAATTAAATTCTTAATTAGCACTAATTATATATTTATTTTACTTTAAAGAAAAATGTCCGCTTAACGATAAATATTATTGGCGGTGTTGAACTCTTGAAAAAGCTTACACAAATATTGTGTTAATTTTGCAGAAAGTAGCACTTCATACATATGTTTTCCTGTCGTGGCGGGGCCTCTCTTGTTTGCAAAAGTAATCCCTGAAATTACCTTTAATTTGGTTATTGATAGAAAAAGTAAATTTGAAAAAAGCACCTGAAGGTTAACGTAATTGGAAGAGCAAACATTATCTAGAAGCTCTTACGAAGCGAGTACTTTATCGCGACGATACGAGACTTAAGATATTAAGATTAAACATTTGACTCATACCTTAAAGACTAATTGTTACATTTCGGTTTTTGGTAGATGTACAGATCCATTCGCAGTTGACCCCAAACTTAATACATAAGTAGACAATCTAATATTCCTGTAAATGGGGCAGAATTTAAACATAGAATAGAATAGAATAGATTTTGGAAAATCTCTACGTAGGACTCTAGTTTCCCCACGAATTGTCCCATAAATTAATCAGATACAGAGTGTATTCCATTGTTTTCCAATATATAAGGAAAGCTATGAATAATTTAATTTAGATACAAGTGGTTTCCATCGTATCTATTTTATCTCCATGTGTTTTCGATTTTATCCTACTATATAAGAACGTTCTGTATAGTTCCTTTAAAATGTTATTCAAATTCAATTGGATGAAAAGATAGTAAACAACTTGAAATTCCTGAAATGTTTCACTTTCCCTCTGACAAAATCATAGTGGGGATAACCTTTTTAATGTTTTGTGATTTCCTTGAAATTTTTGAATATTATACATAAGTATACGTCTAAGAAATATAAGGGGGTCCGGTAGTGCACTGCAGGACTATAGCTCCCTGGGGCCAACCTATCTCTCTTTGAGGATGAACTGTCTCTCCTCTAGGGCGAGATGTGGCTTTCCAGGGGCCAAGCCTCTCGCTTACCAAGACCGTTAGTGAATGGTGATAGCGAGGTGACCCTACTATTAACAAAACGCTACGAATCTAGACTGGGGAGTCGAAAAACACCTCCCCCAATCCAGGGTGTCATGCGAACCGTGCCCATTGGATAGTTTGCTGTCATGCGTAACTGACTGTATTCGAACGGAGCCTCACTGATACCTGGCCACCTCATTGAGTAAGTTTGACCTTACCATACTACGGGGAGGCTACGGCACGCGGACCTCCTAATCCCATACTCGTGGGAACCAAATGAGTACACGCATTAAAACAAAGAAAACTACAACCAAACAAGCGGGACTCCGTACCGCACATAAACTGGCCAACCAAGCGGAGGTACATCTCGGAAATACTGAGAGCCAGATTATTGCACCCAAGAAGAGAGAAGTAGTGAGTCCAAGGTCAATATTGTTATACTGTGAGGACAACAACCAACAAAGACCACTGCTCGAAAAGCAGGGACTAGCAAAAACATGTCTGAGATAAATATAACGGACATCAGGAAGGAGACAGGACTGTGTCAGTGTCAGTGTCAGTGGCGCAAGTGCTAAATGGTACCTGGATTATCTGAAGGAAGGCCTGAAACCAGAAGAGACCCCTAAGAAGGCTCAGGATACACCTAAGCAATCTTTATCGGAGCAGGAAAGCAGGGAGCAGCAGAGATTAGCCGACATGAAGGGAATGCTCCCTAAAAATCAAAACCTAAACCCAAGACGAAAGAAAACCCGGGTAGGTCAGGGGTGAAGACAGAAATCGGTAGCCCCGCCATTAGCTATGCTAGTGCACTCAAGAGCATTCGACTGGCCATACTGCCAAAAAGGAGCAAATACTTACTCATGAGGAGCAGGAAACTATCGAAGACCCTATCATCGGGCAGATATGCAAGGGATGGACTGCGAAACTTATGTTCACCGGGATACGCTTTGGACCAGGCCGTATACTGTTGGCTGCGCTACGGAAGACACTGCACAGTAGCTAAGGACCATAGTTCCTAAATTGCTAGGCTGATAAGGAGCAGAACTGTCAACATGTGCTGGGGATGATATACTAGGAGCACACTTGGTGACAGTTTTTCCCCCGAAAGACGCAACAATAGAGACGGAAGATCTCATGCACCTCCTAATCGCTCAGAATGAAGATCTCTATACGCGATTATGGAGAGTATTCAGAAGCAAGGTAAACTCCTCCCGATCGGGGTGGATGAACGATCCCTGAAGGCAATGAAACGTCGGAGTTGCCACATCTACTATCAATTTTACAACTTATCTGTGCACGTACTCAGGAAAAAACCGAGAAAGACACCTGGGAGGAGACACCAGGTGAAAAGCATATCAAGGTCCCCCAAGGACTCTCGAAAGCCATAGAGGCGGAAAGGACTAGATCAGCCAGGGAAGTAAATCTGCTGCCCAGTGAAGAGCAGAGGCTGGACGACCTAAACCTAGAACTTCTAAGACTTAGATTGGAAAGTGACGCACAGGAAAGCGCCATGTCGGAGGAGGCGATACCCCGACAGTGGAGAAGAGCTCCAAACAACAACGGAGCCAATTGCCAGCACTAAAATAGCCCAGATAAACCTCCACCATGCCAAAGTTGCATCTGCGATAATTGCATGGGCAAGTTCCAAGGAGAACATTGGAATAGTGCTGGCTCAGGAGCTCTGGATGCACCGGGGGCAGATTCGCGGTCTGCAAGGAGGAAGTATGCAGGTAATTTGGGATTCATCTCGTGAAAAACCAAGCGCTTGCATATTTCTTAAACGTAATTTAAAATATATATGTATATATGTCTTTCAGATTTCCTGACCGGGGACCTTGTGGCTATCCAAGTCTCATTGGCAGCCGGGAGTAGCACTCGAAAGGCAGTCGTGGCATCGGGATACTTCCCAGGAGACGGCATCCGGGTTCCACCAGAACAAGTCGCTAAACTGGTGAAGTACTGCAAGAAGAGGGCATTATCACTTCTCTTCGGCTGTGATCCCAACGCCCATCACGAAGTTTGGGGAAGATGCAACACCAATCGAAGAGGTGAGTACCTTCTTGAACCTATTCTTAGAAATAAGTTAGAACTATATAACATAGGGAACACTCCAACATTTGTGACAAACGCTAGACAGGAGGTACTAGACGTAACTCTAAGGAATACTCTATTGAACGGGGTGGTCAGAAATTGAAGGGTGTCGGATGAGCCCTCTATATCTGATCACAGGATAATCAGATTCCACATTGAGGATAATTCCGAAATAAAAAGAATAATAAGGAATCCCAGGAGAATGGATTGGGATTCCTATGTAAGGCACCTGAGCAACAGCGTGGCTCAATTTCAAGGGGCGGTGACATCAAGAGGGAACTGGAACTAGAAACAGTGGTGGAAAACCTCAACCCAGTCGTCATTGACACATATGAGGCCAGCTGTCCGGCCAGAGACAGTTAAGTCATCAAGGGATGTACTATAGTGGAGCAGGAACCTGACCAGAATGAGAACAGAGGCACGAAAACTCTTCAACCGGGCGTAACAAACCCTGGGCTGGCAAAAATGCACTGATTATGTATAACAACGCGATCGGGGAAGCAAAACAGAACTGCTTCAGGG
The DNA here is from genome assembly GCF_905115235.1 of Hermetia illucens. Taxonomy (NCBI): domain Eukaryota; kingdom Metazoa; phylum Arthropoda; class Insecta; order Diptera; family Stratiomyidae; genus Hermetia; species Hermetia illucens. The sequence goes on from NC_051851.1 coordinate 162,596,613, forward strand.
AATTCTGTGAACGGATCGAACAACGTCAATGAACCAGGCTTTGCAAGGCTGTAACCAAAGACGGGGCAATATCCTTTTTCTGTTTAAAGAAGGAGGATGGGACATTTACCGCGAAGGACAGGGTACCCCTGCTTCTCAGAACTCATTTCCCGAGGTCCTACTCCACGGCGACAGGCGACAACATTCTGTTTGACACGAACGAATAAAAGGGGAAGAAAAGAGAACTGGAAACTAGCAAAAGAGGTATGCTCAGAAGTTTGAGTAAGGTGGGCAGTGGAACTTTTAAACCACTGAAATCACCCGGAGTAGATGGAATTTTCCCTGCACTAATTCAGAGAGGCCTAGGAATTATCTCAGAGTCTCTTCTGAGGGTGGTAAGGGTAAGCATAGCACTGGGATACATAACAAGGGCATGGAGACGGGCAATTAGGATCCTTTTCACCCTAAATCTTTCAGACCAATTTGCCTAACATCGTTCGTATTCAAAACGGTGGAGAAGGTCATAGGCAACTATATTAGAACTAACGTTCTAATGCGCAATCACCTACATCACTGTCTACACGCTTACCAGGCAGGACGGTCAACTGAAACTGCTCTGTATCAGCTGACAGGGGTACGTACTATGGGATGCCATATAAACAAAAGAAATTGCACTGTGCGCGTTTTTGGATATCGAAAGAGCATTCGAAAACACATCGCACACAGAAATATAAGATGCCCTGAGCCGGAAGGGAGTGCGAAACACCCTGGCATTCTCGATGGGCAAAATGCTAGAAAGCAGGCAAATAGAAGTACCGGCAGGTACAAATTCTATAGTCATACCACTCAAGGCTGTCCAAAGGGTGGGGTACTATCGCCGTTGATGTGGAGTATGGTAGTGGATGTACTGCTGGACGTGTTAACAAATACTGGAATACAAGTCCAGGGTTACGCGGACGACATTGTTTAATCTGTAGGGGCAAATATGAAGATACTCTATGTGATAGAATCCAAACTGGACTAAGGGTTACTAGCGCCTGGTGCAGGAAGGTGGAACTGCGGATCAACCCAGCCAAAACCACCATAGTACCATTCTTTAGGAGACGTAAGCTTAACCACCTGAGAGCCATAAGAGTACATGATATGGAGGTGAAACGAGAAACAGAGGTCAAATATTTGGGCATTGCGCTAGACCAAAAATTACTCACGAAGACGCATACCGGAAACACTTGTCGGAAAGCTACGAGGGCTCTGATGACTTGCAGATACTACTTTGGATATACACTGCAATAGTAAGGCCAATGATATGCCAGGGAGTTACACAAACTCCAGTAAGTGGGTCAATGAGAACATACCCAATGGCATCCCGGGAGGTCCTTCTGGGATTAACCAGCGATGAAGGTAGTTAGGCAAAACAAGATGAACTCTAAATTGGTATAGGAATGCCTTGAGAGACTGAATACACTCGGCTCGTTCAACAAGATCTGGATACTCTGGGTTCCAGGCCATGTTGGGTTGGAAGGAACTAGCCAAGAAGGGAGCAGGGACGCCTTCACACGGGCCAGAACCCTTCTTTGGAATTGGAAGCGGGTTCATGGCTATGACATTAAAAATTGAACAGGAACGGTTTAGGGAACTATACCTGGCGGGTCTACAGAAATGGAATTATACCAACCCAAACGCACAAAGGATCAACCTCACCAAAAACACGCGGTGCGACTTCCCTTAACAGAATAATAAGAAGGAAATATGAGTGTATATCTCGATTAGGTTTATCATGTGCTCGTAAATTTATAACCAACACACCTTCAGCTTATAATGAAAACATGTGAATATCTTAATACTTCAAATCAAATTAAGGAAATTGTCACCACATCATTCCATACCTAGTTTATCAAATATGTTATAATCCATGAGAGTATTTGTACAATAATTTAACAATATCAGCTAATTATTGAAGTAATGACTTCATATACGCAAAATTTACCAAAGTATTTATCATAAGCGACCTGCAATGCATATACTCCTAGGAATCCATCTAGACTCCGTCAGGAATTTGTATAAAGAAGTTATTAGCATCTATTTAGAAAGTATAACTGGTTTTTTTCAAGTCACGTGGAATTTTCACATATGACACTACAGGAGATGGAGAATTTCATTTGGAATTTTTCAAATTCAAATTTGATAAACATTAAAGGAGAGATGGAAATATAAACCCGAACTTCGGAAAATATTTAGCTAATTTAATTTATATCGTTTCCATTATACAAAAGTAAATACAAGTTTCCATGCTTGTGAGGTTTGCACTTAGAATCGACGCAACCGATAATGATATGGAAATCTTTTCAAGCCTATTTCGGATTCCTAGACGATTTTTTTTTCACACTCTCGCCGTTGAATTTCATGTTCAAAATGTTTGTGTAAAACTGACATTGAATTTTATTTAAAGTTCAATCTACATAGACGTCAAGTATTTTATCATATTTGATATATGCAACACACTTCAGCGAGTCTTATCAGGATTGGCGGAGGATTTTAAGGATTTTCTTGTAGCTCTCCACAAAAATGTAGTTCCGTTTCACAATAAATTTAGTTAGCAGCATGTCTGATTTCCAGGCTTTAATTCAGAAAATCAGTATTTTTATTAGTTGAAGCTATTCAACTTGCCATTTGAGAATGTCATTCGAACAATGCCAGCCTATACCAAAGGTATGCTGCTGCCTAATCCACTTAAATAATGCTGATTAGAAAATATAATCATCATCATCATCAACGACGCAACAACTTGTATTCGGTCTAGGCTAGGTCTAGTAAGGAGCTCCAGGCGTAGAGAGAACTGGGAAGTCCCAGAGGAATGCGTGGGGAAATATACGGAAGTCTTCTAAACCGATGGCTCAAAAACTGAACTGGTGTAGAGGGAAATGAAAGCTCGGATCCTTTAGCGAAAGAGGGGTCAATCTTCCCTATGCCGGGATCGGAACCAGCAATTGGAGTATCAGTACCATTGGCTAAGTCAATTTTCAAAAACTGGAAACAAGCTTCCCACAATGACAGGTGACAGAGCCTAAATGCTGCTCGACACACCAAACTTTTCCTGCCAGAACCGAACATGGGTACCGCAAAGTTTATCCTGTCGAAAAGCAGGAGGACTTGCAGGAGTATTTTGGTCATTCTTACAGGTCATATTTCACTAGCTGGGAATATGTTCAGAATAGGAATTATGCAAGATAATACCTGTAATGAGGAAGCGGAACCAACGGAGGATTTGCTATGTGAATGCTCCACCCATGGACGCATCAGGCATCAGATCTTTGGTACCGATGTTTTCCAGTTGCGACGGGTAGCATTACATCCACTAACGAATCCGGAATATTCCGATAGATGGGGGTGGCGAGTATAATGGGCAAACACGGCCTGAGTGCCCAAAAGCTGTAGCTTCTTCCCCACCACACACACACACTCACACACGGAGCTCCAGACATCCTGGTTTTGCGCCAAGGTCCACCAATTCGATATCCCTGAAAGTTGTCTGAGGCCCTCACCTACGCCATCACTCCATCTCAGGCAGGGTCTGCCACGTCTTCTTTTTCTACCGTCTACCATCCTTTATAGACTTTCCGCCGCAACCTGTTGAGACTGATTTTATCCACGACCAGTGGTTTCACTTATAGATTTCATCGTTATAAAGGCTGCGGAATCGTCCATCCTCATGTAAGGGGGGCCGAACATTTTTGGAGGATTCTTTTCTCGAACGCGACCAAAAGTTCGCACTTTTTTTGCTAAGAACCCAGGTTTCCAAGGAATACCCTATGGTGAGGCGTTTTGAGCGAAACAGTTTTTGTAAGCTGAAATAGGTGCACGACCGTGCGTGGATTTCATCGTTATAGCTGTTGTCGGTTATGATTTTCAATCCTAAGTAGGGGAAATTTTCAACGGTCTACAATCTTTATTGTTCTCGTTTGACCAGTCCGATTCAATGTTGTTCGTTCTTTGGTTTTTGGCTCTGACGTTGCCACCATGTACTTCGTCTTGCCCTCATTGATGTGCAGCTCAAGACCCCGCGCCAATCGCTGCCTGCTCGATCTGGATGAGGGTAGGCTGTACATCTCGGGGTGTTTTCCCCATAATGACAAGATTGTCTGCGTAGGGCAGTAGTTGGGTGGACTTCAAGAGGATAGTACCCCTCGCATTTACTGCAGCATCACGGATCACTTTTTGCAGGGTAAGGTTAAAGAGGACGCATGATAAGGCACCCCCTTGTCTTAGATCGTTGTTGATATTGAATGGTCTCGAAACTGATCCTGGTGTTTTTATCTGGCCTTGCACATTAGTCAGGGTCAGCCTAATCAGTCTTATCAACTTCGTATGGATACCGAATTCTCTCATGGCCGTGTACATTTTTACCCTGGCTATGCTATCATAGGCGGCTTTGAAGTCAATGAAAAGATGGTTCAACTGATGTCCATATTCCAACAGTTTTTCCATTGGTTGACAATCTGATCTGTTGCCGATTTGCCTGGAGTACAACTTCTTTGGTATGGACCAATGATATTCTGGGTGGTATAGATGGTACCCAGTAACGTGATGCCTCAATAATTGCTGCCCTGCGTGATATCCCCCTTTAATGTAGGGGACAAATAATGCCCCGTTGCCAGTCGTCATTCATTGATTCGCTGTCTCATACTTTAAGTATTAATTGATGAACCGCTTGGTGTAATTGGTTGCCTCCATATTTAACCAATTCGGCTATAATTCCATCGGCTCCTGGCGATGATTTTTAAGCCGAACAGTCCGTGCACTGTTTCTTCTGTACTTGGTGGTGGTAGTATTTGTGCGTCATCTTCAGTTGGCAAGACCCTTCAACTCGCCGATATTTTGATTGTTGAGCAGTTCATCAAAATACTCAAACTATCGCTCCAATATTCCCATTCTGTCGCAAATCAGATTTCCCTCTTTGTCTCGGTAGGATGAACATCGAGGTGCTTAAGGCTTCATCCTGCTGACTTGTTGGTAAAACTTATGCGCCTGGTGCGGTTGCTCCCTGTACTTTTCGAGCTCATAGATTTGTTGGTTCTCCCAGGCTTCCTTTTTCCGTCTGTGAAGTTGCTTCTCCGCTCGACGGAGTTCGTGATAAGTCTCTGCGCGTGCCCGCGTCCTTTGAGCATGCAACATTACTCGGTATGCGGCATTCTTCCGTTCCGTTGCTAGCTACATTCATCGTCAAACCAGCCGTTCCGGCTTTTTTTTCGGCTGCGGCCAAGTATCTTTGTGGATACATCATTGATAACGTTCTTCAGGTGATTGTGAAGATCATTTGTTGATGCTTCATCTTCAGGATCTCTGTTAGCTGCGGTTATTACGGCATCCATTCCCCCATATAGGTGTTACGGAGGGCTGTGTTGTGAATGACTTCATTAATTACTCTAAACTGATTGTCAGAGGCATTTTGATTGGTGTTATTCGACCCCAGAGCACTACACCAACGAGTTGGTGATAGCGAATTACCCATGCTGACGCTCCTATGGTTTTGAAGTATCTATTCCTGAACATGAAATATAATAGCTTTCACTCATTCAAAGGGTAGCCAACTTCATATATTGTCGTACCTTCCTTCTCCATTCCCACGACCGTTTATCGATATTAATAAGTTTTTCCTCTCAGTATGCCAGTGCTTGCTTTACTGCTATACTAGGAATGAGGGCTTTGATATCAAATGAGACCATACCTTCTTCATCCGAAAGTGTTTCCATGTTTCGAAGTTTTTCAATGAGTCCTAGGAGTCCTGAGTCCGCATCCACTTGATGACGGAGCAGACCACTTGGGAAGCAACTTACTTTCAAATGAAGTAATAAAAACTTGCTGTTTCTTTTTCGTTGGTGTGGGTATTTATTCTTGCAAATACCGATATTTCGGGAACCACTTGTTCCCTTCATCAGTGCTAACAACGAAAAAGAAACAACAAGTTTTTATTACTTCATTTAATTAATCGTTGGAAACACCGCATAATTTCACTCCGAACTTACTTTCCTTCCCGCATCCTCAATAAAAAAATCACTTCGGCCTGGTATAGGTCTGAATTTACGACGGATTCCACTTCAATATAATTCGTACTCATTACGTGTTTGTGATTATATATAGATGGAGCGGTTACAATCAGTTGTTACTTTCGGTCAAGCTCCTCCCAAGGCAGAGGTGAGGCGGAGTCTGATGAGTTGCCTCCGTCCTAGACGAAACCGTCAGTGAAATTTTTTTTAGAAAACTTGGGCGTTTACCCCAAAAAAGAGGCATCCGTGGACCACAAGAGAGGAAGTAAGTTGCTTCCCAAGTGGTTCGGTCCGTCATCAAGCGGATGCGAACGCAGGAGTCCCAGCATTCTCAACAAAAAATTCACAGTGATTTAGGAAACGTCAACAGTTCAGACAAAAACTTACTGAGGAAGAGGACAACTGGTCCTCGAAATACCGGTATATGAGGAATAAAAAACACTCACTATTCGGCATTTAATAAATAAAATTTGCGGTTTTTTTTGTTCAGTATAAAATATGCCGAGAAAACGACACCCAAAACCGAGCTATAACTCTGTTCATATTTTACCTACAAAAAAAACATTCTTTTTGTTATTTAATATCCACATTGAATATGTTCCAGCGTGCAGTGCCGTCAGATTACGTAAGTCCCGATGCCTGGCAGCGAAGTCCTATGGCCACAGCAACATCCTGTTGAAATACCTCGGGAAATCTGAGCATCCCCCACGGACTATGTCACACGCAAGCTGAACTTCACGAGAAACTTGGAACTGTGGAGCTTCCAACCAGGACAAAGTGGAAGACTGGCGGTGTGTTGCAAGACTATGACACAGTATCCTTTACGGACGGATCAAAGATGGGCTATCGAGTCAGCGCGGGGGTTTTCTCGAATACACACGGTGTAAGTCGTATGGTCTCCCAGGTTTCGCCAGTGTATAGACGGAAGTACTGGCGATATTGAAAGTCTGTCGATGGCTGGAGAGTGATTCGAGCCTCAAGCGTAACATAGCCAGTCTGACCGAAAGCCATGCGGCCATCAAGCCTTGTACTCAACGACATCTTCCCGGCTGGTGAAGCTGTGCAGAGACGCGCTTAACCGTCTGGGCGGCGCGCTCACGGTCACTCTCCTCTGGGTTCCCGGGCATAGGAACATAGAGGGGAATGAGCAGGCTGACGGATTGGCCAGGCAAGGCTCTGTTCCTCGCAGTCCCTCGGCGAATACAGTCGGTGTTCCGCTGGCGGCTGTCGGGGGCCGAGTCTACTCGCACTACCTAGCAGCCACGGGCCTGAGATGGCGAAGGCTTAGAAGCTGTGCCAAGTCAAGGAGAATTTGGCCCGCTTATAACATAGTCCGATTACAAGAGCTCCTGTGCCAGACGCGTGCAAATGCATTCAAGATTACGGCGGTCTGCACGGAGCACTGGCCCACAGGAGACCGTGCCGCTAGGCTCGGCATACCCTACAACTCACATTGCTGAAGCTGCGGAGAAGGAAGGGAAACCCTCATGCATTTTCTCTGCGACTATTCTTTAGGGACCTCAGAGAGATTTCCAGCTGCAAGGTTGGATAGCTGCTTTCCTTCGTGAATGCTACGGGCTGGCTCTGAAGATCCGAGCCGGCTGGACTCTGCCACCCTGCTTCCAAAATAACAGTCACGGTCTTAGGAGATTGTGGCATCAAAATGGCGCACCAAAGCGTTAATTGGGCTCTTCGGAGCGGCCACTGATACCTACCTACCCTACCTTGTTATTTAATATGCTTTGTTTTTGCTTAATATCATTTCTACACGAAATGCATGGTTTTCTAGTTGCGAAAAAGACGTTGAAAAACATACATTTTCCAGATGAAAATATGACAAGTTTGACCATGAACAACTCGATAACTACTATTTCTACGAACAATTTGCACTAAATATTTTTTGCTTAGAATCGACCATTTAATCGATTTCTGTGGTTATTTCGAAAAAAATCCACCCATGGGGGTGCCATACCCCTTCGGGTGAGCGCACTCGGCGTTATACAACTTTTATTTCTTATGCCATCCTTTAACCCCCACCCCAAATTTCATGTCAATCGATCTTGACTGAAAGAATTCGATGGTCGCACCCAATTTTCGGCTTTAATGACTGGAGTATGAGCTAATGTTTACCTTGCAGTTGCGAAAACTTCCAATGTCCGTTTGCTCTAGTCCAGTAAGCAAATCGAATTACGCGCTAAAAGGCTCGCCCAGCAAACAAATTTCGTATAGATATCGGCAGTACCCTTTACCCGACTCCGAATCGATGCGCACCTTAAAGTTCCTGTATGCAAATAAAAGATATGTTTACTTCATCTTTCAGCCGATTAGCTAAATTATGTCACTCGACTATCAATGGCAAACAATATACCCATTTATCCAGACAACTGCCTGCCTCTTATCATGTAACGAAATTTAACGACCCAACCCACTATTTAACACCCTGACGAACGCCTGTAAGCATTTCCACCCCGTTTAATATCATACTTCCACGAATATGCTTCCGAACTCTCCAACTTTCTAATTACCTTTTAGTTATAGATATTCGCACTTCACCTGGTCTACCGTAAAATCCTTCTTTATAGGTCTTGTGACCGCAGACAGGACAGGTACGCAACGATCTAGAAAAAGGTATGCTAAGAAGACTTTTATTTGTTAATATGCATATAGGAAGATACAATATGTATGTGGGCTGCTTTAATTTTCATTAGCAAACTAATTACGGTGTAATAATTATGCTAATTCCTTTAGCACGGGTGGTGGTGTGGGTCATTAAGATACAATATAAGAATAGCTCTTATCTGAATTGAATAATTGTAGTGAGTGGATTCGAACATTTTTCACAGTTAGATACGAGAGATTTTTGAATATCTAAATGCGTGTTCGATTTAGATACATGTATCTGAGTGCAAAAATCTTTGAGTTTCAGAAGTTTTAGCGGACATGGCAGCTCTCGCCAATGATTAAGTTTATATTAGTGCAACAAGTGCTGGTTGTATTGTTTATTTACTGTTAAATTAATGCATATTCAGAAAGCGTGGATTTCTCTCCATCAACCTGTTCGGAAAGCTCACCATCTTCACATCGTGTAGAAAAATGTGCACACGTGAGCAAAGCTCCCCAGAAAAAAACGTAAACATCTTGTATCTCGTGCTACATGGTCCCCATTGTTAGATAGTGTTGTCTGCCACAGTTGCCAGTGTGGATGGCGCTCACCACGGACACATACAACTTTCCAGCCTTTCTAGCCGCTACTCTAGTGACTCTAGTGACTATAAGTACGCGAGCAAACCGTACCGACTTCTTGTTTCAGTCTTACCATTATAGAGACCACGAACTGCGTGAGACCGCTCTCGCACACCAAATTGCTCTCTATTGAAAGTGCCTAAAGTCACCGCCCCCAGGGGACATCTTTCAGTTCCGAAAATCGAAAAGAAAATTTTCTTACGAAGAAAACAGTCTTATTAACTAACTTCCCGACTCAATCCCATTTAGTGTGAGATACTTTTAGTCTTGTGGTCAGTTGCAAGCTGGTTCAGTCTTTCGCAACTTGGGTAGCTAATAAGAAGTCCCTGGACAAGACGGTTATCAATAGTGTAATCCTATATTCGTAACGAAGGGAGCTGTGTGTGAATTAAAGTTAATTGAGTTCTACAAGGACTGGAAGTGGAGTGGAAATTTTCAATCGGGACCGGTTGAGCGTTATCAAGTTTATAAGGAAAGAAGTGCCTTGCAGCCTTGATTTATAAGTGTGCTTTCCGAGTATTTTCATTGCGAGTGTTACTTTTAAATTAGTGCATCAAAATGAGCCACGCACATGACTGGGGATACACTCAAGCTAATGGTAAGTACTTGCATTAACTGAATTTGAGAAAAGCGTGCTGCACTTAATGGGGGTGTACACCAATGGGCAGATGTTGGAAACTGGGAAAACTTCTGAATTCCCAAGTTCTGAAATGACCAAAGGGGCATCCAATGTGTTAATCTTATAGTAAAGGTGGGTCCATAAAGACTCTTCAATCTCATCGAGGTCAGGTTTATAGAGTGCAGTTTTGGGGATTCCCAGGCAGTTCGCATCAATTTGAATGTACCACGAGCCGGACTGGCCAATGGAAATTTATACTAGGAAACATAAGCCATTAAATTCAGGGAAAAGACACAAAGCCAAGCAATGGAAAATTTTGATCATAGGCAGACTAACCTGTCCAAAGTCGACAGTTCATTGTAATCGCGAATAATTGCGTTTTCTTGTGAAACGTGTGTAGGTATGACGAATTTTGGACAGGAGCAAAAAAAATAAGTGTTTCACTACCAAAATTATATAACTTCCTACATTGTAAAGAAATCACATGCAGGTAGTCCTCCAAGGTTAAGCCGAACTAGTTCTTAACTTTAGGAAATACATAAAGATACTTACATTAGCATCTCGTTTAGATGAATTCTATTGTTTGATTGCAATTGACTTCATACGGAAATATGTATGTACCCCACATACTCAACTGAATATTTGAGCATTACTTTAGATTGAAATGAAAAAAAAATAGCAAAAAAAAATTTACTCTCAAGTACCTACTTGATTTAGATCTTATATCTAATGAAATTCTAACTTTTGTTCCTTGTCGAAACGTTTGTGTAACTTCTCAAAATAATTTTCCGGAATAAAAACGCTTTTCAAGATACATATATTTCGATAAATCACAACAGTGCATAAAATCTTTAACTATCTGAATTCTGGAAGTAAATTTAGATTGAACCAGTCTAGATTAAACATTAGACATGGATGAAGGGATGATGTGGCAGTGCTAATGTAGAGGATTGCATCGGCTCCTCTTGTGATAAGATGTCCTCGGTCAATAAATAGAGATTAGATGCAAATACTGAGCCAAAAACGAAGATCTGGAAACTTCGGGTACGGAAGAATTTATGGTTTTTTTATAAAAAAAAAAAAACTTTATAGGGACCACTTTTGGGTATCGGTATAATCAAAAATGGAATTGGGTTCATTTTTCTTGTGTCTCTCTTTAGAATGATATAATCAATATTACAATTGAGTCTACTGTGACTTCTTTAACAGTAGTGGGAGCTTCACTAAACTTTCTAGTTCCGTTCTCTATATTAGACTTTGTGGGCAGTAAAGAACAACCTAAGGATTTTTTTTCAATTGGAATTCCCAGTTCTACTGTTTATTTTATGTATTTAATTATGACCAAACCAAAGCTTTCTTTTTCAAACGAATTGATAACGCAGAAAACGATATTACTTTTATTTCTGTTTTTTTTTTCATCCTTAATTATCTGTACGAAATCCTACCCTTATAACAATACAATACAAAGCTAAATATTACCCCCCTTATGAAATTTATTCCTGGTACTTACCCATCCTGGGGTATTTTAAAATATCTAAGTCTTCTGGTAGAATTCTTTACAATAAAAGTGACTTGGTTATTCAGCCGAATCATGTTTGAAAAGCAACGTTATGGGTAAGGTATACTACCTGAAGGAGTTGGAGAAAAAAGTTTCCCCTCGACCATCCTCACTTCCCAAGGTTAGTTACCTTGGAGCTGATACCGTGGATAAAGGAGGAAACTGAATCACGTGAACATCATTGATTTCAAATTTTACCAAATTTTTGCTGCAAACTGGGTTGTATTAAATCTTACCTCTTGGTCTACACCGCTGAAATCCCCCACAATATCACGGATATTTAGAAGCACATCTCCACTAGTCCCTAATTTTCCAACGCCCCCCCCCCCCAAATTTGTTTCTCTATTAACCAAAGTGGAATCCGTTTGGCTCACCAACGATATCACGGAAATTAGGGGAAGCATTCCAATTAGTCCTTGAATTCCCCTGTCTTCTCCCTGTTCACTAAAGTGGAAAACAAGGCATTCATCATCATCAACGACGGAACAACTGTCAGGTGCCGTCCAAGCCAGCCTAAGTGAGGATTACCAGACATCCCGATTTTGCGTCAGGGTCCGCCAATTAGATATCATTAAAAGATACCTCGTGTTCAAGCTTATGCCATCGCTTCATCTGAGGCAGGATCTGCCACGTGTTGTTTTCCTCCCATAGATATTGCGCTTATAGTCTTTCCGGGCTGGATTATCACGAATTAAATAATCGCTCATAAATTTTCTCGTTATATAGACTACGGAATCGTCCATCCTCCTGTAGGGGCCAGAAATTCTTCAAAGGATTCTTCTCTCGAACGCCGCTAAGAATTCAAAATTGTTCTTGTTAAAAACCTCTCCGAAGAATACATAAGGATTAGCGAGATCATTGTCTTGTACAGTAGTGGCACAATTTTTGTAGGCTGAAATAGGCTCTGTTGGCAACAACCTTGCGCAAATTTCATTGTCATAGCTACTATTGATTTTCGAATCTAGATAGAAGAAATTATCAACGGCCTCAATCCTATCTTCAGTGTTTCCAGTTAGGCAGTGGTTTCTTTAGTTTTTGGAGCTGACACTGCCACTATGTTTTGGTGAAGCCGCCTTTTCGATCCAGATGAAGACAGTTGTACATCTCGTGCAGCATATGCCAGTAGTTGGGTGGACTTAAAAAGGATGATGCCTCTCACATTTACATAAGCATTATGGGTCACTTTTCCAAGGCCAGGTTGTTTTAGACCATTATTGAAGTTAAATGGGCTTGAGGATTATCCTGTTTCTCTGGTGTATGAACCACAGCCTTTTGTTAGTGGAGTTAAGCGATTGCTGCTCCCTTTTGGTTTGCGTCTGCCTTTTTCGCTGCTCCGACCAAATCTATTCCTACCAGCGGCAGCCATTGCTGCTCTCTTAAGTTTGAGTCAGGAGTTAAGCGATCTACGCTGCTCTGAACAACTCTTCCCTAGGCTTCCAAGTCCTTCCACCGCCAGGAATTAGGTACACGTGAACACCACACTGGCCTCGTACATTGGTCAAAGTAGCCTAGTCAAGCCTAGTCTAAAAAGAGATTTACAATTTGTACCTACATATGTATCTTTTAACTTTTCTTATTTAAAAACAGAAAAAAACTTCCCCTTAAGTACTGAGGAAGAGACTAAGCAGCTCTCGAAATACGTACCTACAAATTATAAAAGTGTATTGTAGTGGGAGAAGCTACATAGTTTTATTTTATTAAGCGGACAAAGTTGCACAATAGTAGGGCTCTTAATAAAGACTATAAAAATAAACAAGCTCAGGAAAGAACCTTTCCATGAAATCACACGAAGCCCTTCCTTTAATATACAATGAAAAGTTTCCCTGCTATTCAAAAGGTACCCAGAACTGTGTGTTTACGGTTTTACTAAAGCCCTTAAGAAAGGGATATCCCAAAGACCTACTTTAAACCCGGTACAATCCCTACTACGTGAGGTGTCCAGGAAGTTGGCAAAGTAGCTTGGGCAATTTAAGGAAGGGAGGGGGGATTTAACACTCCATGAAAAAGCTAGTTGCTTAGTTTTACTAATGTTCTGTAACCACAAATAAAAAATCCAGTTTCCTTTACTGAATATTTTTATTGTTTTCGGATATACATATTTCGGTGACACCTGCCTTCATTATTGCCTGGGTTTGAATGAGGAAAGAAACACAGAATTGTTCAATTTATATTTACTCTCCTAGATATTGAGGGGTAATTAAATTAAATTTCCTCGCCGATGGAACGGATGGTACAATTGTGCCCATGAGTGCACCTCCTGATGAATTTGAAAAGTCAGTAGTAACCGTTGTCTTTATTCGTGTTGAGGAGTTCATCTTTAAAATTTCCAGATTTTCGGCCTCTTCTAACTTCCTTGTACCTCTTGCGTGCTTCAATTATCTTACGTTTTCCCTGGAGACCATGTGGTTATTTATGACGATATATTCCGCTACCTAAGATTTGAAGGTCGCACTCTTTTTTACCGCCAATTCTGCTTTCTTTAGGTATTCGCCAAAGTGTATTTCCGTTGGCCATGCAAATTTTGTTGATGAACGGAGAGCCAGGCTTCCAATCTGATGTGTGAGAAAACGATTTGCCTGGCGTATGGATCTTGGGGAGTCCTTTGATCTTAAGAAGTACTGGGTTTTCTCTTGATCCGCAAAAGTGGTTGGCATTCCCTAACAACTCTGTCCACCGAATTTACGAATTGTGGTAGAGAATCGGTCCTAAGTCTTCTGTATGGTCCACTCTTCAGCTTATCCTTCATCTGGTTTTCGTAGTCCTCTTTTTCGAAAATAACTGCCTTTATCCGCTTTGATAGAGTAAACGGGCTTCTTTTTGAGCTCCTTGATCATTTTCCTCTCTTTGTCGGTGTTTCCCTTTCTAATATCATTTTTCTTGACAGCGTACGCTGTGGCTGCCCTGCTAGGCTTTTTCTATTTTAGACGGCAAAATTCAGTCCATTTTTTAGAAGTTTCAATTGTTGGTCTATGAAAGCCTGCGAGGATTGGTTTACTAAGAAATTATCGATTTGGTGGACATAGAGTTCCGGAAGCGTCCTCGACCCCTGATCCCTCTGTAGAGCTCTAAATTTGTCCTTAAGCAGTTTCTTCTTCCTTTAACTTCGCATTTTTCGCTATTGTCACTTTGGTGAGACGGTAATCGGGATATAGACGGACCAATTTCAGATGCAGATATGCCTCCAGAGTTTTTCTGTCCAGTTTTGATCTAAAGCATATGGTGCTGTGGGATGATACTTGGTTCGATGGTTCGACGGATTTTTTAATTTTTAATCCATTTAGCTTTTCCATATAACTAGGGCTTCAAAGTGAAGTTACACAGTGACTGAAGGCTTATTAAAATTGGTTTTACTGAATTCCTATTAGACGTCCTATTCGGAAATGAGGAAACCTACTCCTTCTAATCTTCCCCAACCTGATGAGTGTCAAAGGAAAGGCCTCAATTAATAATTTCTAAAAATGGAATGGAATGGAGGATGGCTAATAGAAGAGGAGAATTCTTAGAGGCTTACTTAACGGCAAGGCAGCGGATAACCGCCTGGAAAGTTTGGAAGCAGCTGAGAAGACTCGATTGACAACATTCAGCTCGATTTTCAAAACTGCAGGACGCAGCCGGTCGACAGAAAAGAGGGGAAGTGGATAATTCAGAAGCACCGATGGTGAACGCCATAGAAAAATAAGAAAGTTGGGTAGCTAAGTAAAGACCTAAAAGTGTGACAAACCTTATTTTTAAAAACATCTTGTTGGAAAAAAAAACCAAAATAGCCACATTTGCCTCAACTTTCGAAACCTTAAGTTTCATGGTCCATGTCTTCCGTCAGAAAATCCTGGTCCTGTCTAAGTGAATCCAATTACTTGCCAAAAAAAATTAAAAGCTGGAAATTTTGTCCATCAGAAAAGTGCAAACCTTCATGATCCAACCAGGATTTCAACTCGAAATGCAAGATCGAGAAGTAAACGTTTAACCAACGATTATTGCAATATCAACTAATCTAAAATTATGCATATCAAAAATTTAACGGAATTATCTGACATTAAGATAAAATTGTAAGTGGAATCTCGCAGTGTTTCCAGCGATTAAATTATTTGAAATAATTAAGACTTGCTTTTTTCTATTCGCTAGTGGTATTCATTAAGTTTGCAAATGCCGATATTTCAGGAACCACTTGTGCCCTTTATCAGTGCTAACAAGTTTAAACTCTCAGAATTGTTAGCACTGATGAAGGGAACAATATCGGTATTTGCAAGCTTAATAAATATCACTAACGAATAGAAAAAAGCAAGTCTTAATTATTTCAAATAATTTGAGAGAAAACTTTTAAGAAACTACTAACCCTTGTTATCGGGAAAGAAGTAACTAAAAAGATTCACCGATATCTTAGAGCAAATCCACAGAAGTATTAATTATTTTTGACAAAAATCAATTTCAAGACTTTATCTAGCTTTTTGGCGTATCCTTGTTAGAAATGACTGGGATAAGTCAGCAAATCAGAACATCCGGGACTCGAGCCCCACGTTGGGCGCCATTTCAAATAAGCAGATATGCATTCCTCAATTATCAAGGAAGCACTCTTGCACTGATAATATGTTCGTGATATGCCAGGAAATATCGATTTATGAGTCAAATCCATTAAAAATTGAAACCTTATCATAGAAACAGTCAATAATTTAGATATAGAAAAAAATAACTTGTATTAAACTTATCATTTAAAGTTAAGCCAATAATTTAGGTATTTTATTGAAATACAATTGGCATTATAAAAGAAGACAGAAACTGGACATTTAATCGAAACACTTGCGGATATAAATTTCCACATTCTTATGTCATAAATAGAAAAAATATTTAATAATTAGTTTCATAAGAAATAAAGAATTAAACCATACTTTGACAGGAAATTGCTTGACTTCTTACAAGCTTTCATTTTTTAACAATAGAATGAATGATGAGAGTCTTGTGTTATCTTTAAATATTGCAAAGACAATGAACATGGTTGATTAAAACTTTTAAATTAGAGCATATATTTATTGTCGAATAAGTAATGATCTAGAATAGGTAATGATCTACCCGTACTTGAGTTAGACATGAGTTCATATTATCAATTGGATTTTCACTAGTTAATTTGAAACTGAATTGAACTATTTGAAATTAATTTCCCCTCATAATTCTGGACGTCTATACAAGAGTGTGCAACTCCCGAGAGCAACCACAATTCTGTCATATTTGATAATAGCATATTCAATTCCGTCTTACGAAAACTTGTTCAATACACTTTCAATTTCCTTAATCTACCTTTCACTTGAATCTTCTCTGCATCCATGACTAACTTCTGACTGACTCTTCTACTTTACCCATTCACAGTACACATATTACAACCTGATGACTGGAATCATATCATATCCTTAATTTAGCCGCCTTCTCTCACCTCCTCAAATTAACGACTCCTCTTCTTCTTTGTTCCGTTAACTAGCATGCCTTAGTAAGGAACCCCAGATATCCCGATTTTGCGCCGAGGTCTACCAGTTCGATATCCCTAAAAGCTTTCTGGCGTCCTGACCTACGCCATCGCTCCACCTCAGGCAGGGTCTACCTCGTCTTCTTTTTCTACTATAGATATTGCACTTATAGACTTTCCGGCCTGTATTATCCTCATCCATACGGATTAAATGACCCGCCCACCGAAATCTACTGAGCCCGATTTTATCCACAACCTGACGCTCATGGTATCGCTCATAAATTTCGTCGTTATGTAGTCTACGTCCATCCTTATGTAGGGGCCTAAAAATTCTTTGGAGGATTCTTCTTTCGAACGCGGCCTAGAGTTCGCAATTTTTCCTGCTAAGAACCCAAGTCTCCGAGGAATACATGAGGACTGGCAAGATCATTGTCTTGTACAGTAAGAGCATAGAGTCTATGGTGAGACGTTTCGAGAGGAACAGTTTTTGTAAGTTGAAGTAGGCTCTGTTGGCTGCCGACAACCGTGTGCGGATTTCATCGTCGCAACCGCTTTCGGTTGCGATTTTCGACCCTAGATAGGAGAAATTATCAACGGTTTTAAAATTGTAGTCTTCTATCTTTATTCTTCCTGTTTGACCAGTGCGGTTTGATGTTGTTGGTTGGTTGGTATTCGATGCTGACGTTGCCACCATATACTTTGTCTTGCCTTCATTGATATGCAGCCCAAGATCTCGCGCCGCCTCCTCGATTTGGATGAAGGCAGTTTGTCCGTCTCAGGTGATTCTTCCCATGATGTCGATATCGTCAGCATAGGCCAGTAGTTGGGTGGACTTAAAGAGGATCGTACCTCTTGCATTTACCTCAGCATCACGAATCACTTTCTCCAGGGCCAGGTTAAAGAGGACGCATGATAGGGCATCCCGTTGTCTTAGACCGTTGTTGGTGTCGAATGGTCTTGAGAGTGATCCTGCTGATTTTATCTGGCCTCGCACATTGGTCAGGGTCAGCCTAGTCAGTCTTATCAATTTCGTCGGGATACCGAATTCTCTCATGGCCGTGTACATTTTTACCCTGGCTATGCTATCATGGGCTTTAAAGTCGATGAATAGATGGTGCAACCGTTGTCCATATTCCAACAGTTTTTCCATCGCTTGCCGCACAGAGAAAATCTGATCTGTTGCTGATTTGCCTGGAGTGAAGCCTCTTTGGTATGGGCCAATGACGTTCTGAGCGTATGGAGCTATCCGGTCTAGCAAGATAGTGGAGAATATCTTATAGATGGTACTCAGCAACGTGATACCTCTATAATTGCTGCACTGAGTGATATCTCCCTTTTTATGTATGAGACAGATAATGCCTCGTTGCCAATCGTCAGGCATTGATTCGCTGTTCCATACCTTGAGCACAAGTTGATGAACCACTTGGTGTAATTGGTCGCCTCCATATTTAATCAATTCGGCTATAATTCCATCGGTTCCTGGCGACTTATGATTTTTAAGCCGATGAATTGCATGGACTGTTTCTCCTATACTTGGTGGTGGCAGTATTTGTCCATCGTCTTCAGTTGGCGGGACCTCCAACTCGCCGATGTTCTGGTTGGTACACGCCAACGTTATATTCCCAGCACGTTTTCAGGATTAGTTTAAGGGTAAAAAGCTAACCGGTTGTAGATGGGCCTGGCCTGAAACCGCCGATAAGTCGTTCGGCGAATGGTCTTTATCTATTTTCCAGAATTTCTTAGAGGACAAACTGTCTAGTGAAATGCCACTGTAGTTTTCACAACGAAATCTATCCCTTTTTTGTGATTGGACAGATGATGCTCCTGCGACAGTCGTCTGGGATCTCTTCGTCCTCCCAGATTCACAGCAGTAGTTAGTGTATCGCATTTAGTAGAAGATGTGTCCCACTGGATTTTAACAGCTCGGCTGGAATGTCGTCCATGCTCGGCACTTTGTTTGATTTTAGTGACCGCACGCCGAAATTAACTTCTTCTGCTGTCGGACCGGGGCCAGGATCACCAATACCGCCATCGATTTGGGCTACATGTATGGGGCGCCAGGTGCCGGATTCAGAAGCTCTTCAAAATAGGACGCCTAGCATTTTTTGATGCTGTCGGCATTGCTGATGATGTTCCCATTTTTGTCCTTGCAGAGGCTAGTCCTTGGTTGATAACCGTTCTTAACAAGCACTTACACTAGTCTATATGCATGTCCGGTGTTAGCGAGGCTTTCATTAATGTTCAGCAACTGCTTGTCAAAATATTAATTTAACTCTAATTATTATATTCGAAATTCGCCCTAGTTCATTATAATTTTCTTTTTTGACTCTGATTGTACATTAGATATATTGTCTGTAGGCTTCGTTCTTTGCGTCGAGTGATACTCTACATTCATCGTTAAACCAGTCAATTCGCGTTCGCCGCGAATTATATTCCACGAACTTCTCTGCGACTTCCTTGATGGTGCCTTTTAGTTCTGCCCAGAACTCGTGTACATCTGTGTTACTGATGTCGTGTAGCATAGGGGATCGTTTTTCCTGCAGGGTGGCTGTATATGCCTGCGCCGTAGCATCGCTCGGGAGTTTATCAGCCGCGAAGATTTTGGTAGGGCTGATTCCTGAATGGTACACTCAGGAGATTCTGCACCGATATATTGTCTTCACCAAGTGATGGTCTGAATCGCAGTGTGCTCCTCGATAGGATCACACATCCAATACACTGGACGCCCACCTTTTACCAATAAGGACCTGGCCAATTTGGTTAACGGTATATCCGTCTGGTGATTTCCAAGTCTGTTTGTGAATGCATAGATGCGGGAAGCATGTGGAGCTTACGACAAGATTTCTACTGCTGGCGAAGTCAATTAATTGATTCTTTGTGGAGGTTGTGTCCTACAGTGGTTCCCCGATGCCAGCTTTCGTTTCCAATTTACGCATTGAAATCCCCCAACATTATTCTGGCATCGTTGGTTGGGAGTGAGTCAAACAATGTCTCTAATCGTGCATAAAACTCGTTTTTAACTGCATCTTCCTTGCCTACGGTCGGGGTGCGCACAGTGATGAGCCAGACGTTGAAAGAACAAGTTCTGGTGGGAATCGCACACAACCTTTCGTTGATAGGTTTGTAGTCATGCGTACTATAAATGCAACTCCAAACTCCTTGTGATCCGATGGTTTGCCACTTTTGAAAATTGGGTGCGAATTTATATCGCTAATCTCGTTACCAGTCCAATTTGTTTCCTAGGCTGCACTTATGCTCAATTTGTAAATCTCTACCCGTTGAAGGAGGGCCTTGATGTCCCTGGTTTGTTCAACCCGGGGCAAATGTTCCAGGTTTCTGGACATGGCGTAGTTTTTCCATGGATGGTTTGTCGGCCTATCGCAAAACCCTATCCCGGGGTGGCCTCGGTGATAGCTGCTTCAGGTGGTTCGAAATGTGCCAGAGTTCACACAACTATGTTGCAGGTACCGCTACGTAGCTTGTGACAACCTACTCACACAACTGAAACGATTAAGTGTAACTCAGCCATTCAGGCTACAGCTATCCATCCCTCCTCCTGTCTCAACCATCGCTTGAGACAGGCTACGACAGAGTACCCATTCTAACACAGTAAAATAAAATTTTCATTAACATCAGAAATGACATCGTCCACTTTGAAATTCACCAGTAATTTTCAGCAGTTTCTGCAGTACACTCGTTATAAAGGATCAATCGACAGTATCACCGAGACAAAGATGATGTCGAACCGAGGAGATATGTGATATTCTTTTAGGTTACTCCGGCCTGAGTAGATTAGGGCAGATGAAAGTGATTCTCAAGCCCGGAATTTTCTCGGTGGGTCGAAATAGAGACGAACGATGGGGGTTGGTATGTAACATATTTTCAGCCTTGAGGATAGGAGGGAAAAGGTTGTGATCTTTCTTAGGTTTCTAACTTTTTCCCGGGCGTGAATAGAGGCACAATGAAATTACAATAATCGTTGGCGCGATAACCCCACTGGATCAACTTCATTCAACACCGACGACAGCGTCCTGTAGGAGGCAATGTGGTCAGTATTGCGCTCGCCTGTGATTATTAACCCTAATTTACCCCCCATCCACTTGGAGGTGAAACGGAAAGCAGCCAACGACGCATATAGGCTCGATACCATTGGGGCGTGGAAAGGCGGCCAATCCAACGGGCATGCGTCTATATGGAAATTCCTTGAAAAACATCCGGTAGCCCTGATGCCGACCGATCATATGGTTTCCAGATTCGTCTTTGAAAAGACATACACTGTCGTAATCACCGAAAGAGAAGAATGGTCGACAAGTGGCCATGAGTCTTTTCAGATTACAGACCTAATAATCTTCACCGACGGGTCAGTCACGGAGGATGGATCGGGTGCAGGCGTGTTCTCGGAGAATCCGATTATAGAACTGGCCCGACCCCTCGGAAAAATGACGACCATATTCCAGGCGGAGATATATGCCATTTCATTGGCAGCAGAAGAATGTCTGCGACAAAAATGGAGGGGTCGCACCATTCGAATCTGTTCCGACAGTCGGGCAGCATTATCGGCACTGGATGGCAACAACATATCAAGCCAGTTGGTGTGGAGTTGTCATCAGGTGCTGCTGAAACTTGGCCGACTGAACGAAACATTCCTAATGTGGGTGCCGGGGCACTCTAACATCGCCGGTAATGAGGGGGCTGATAGACTGGCTCGCCGAGGGTCTGGATCCACAATGGTGGGCCCAGAACCAGCTCTTGGAATCCGACCATCTACTGTCAAGTCTACTCTGAAAGGTGAAATTGCAAGGATTCACGCAACCGAGTGGAGAAATTTGGACTCTTGCCGGCAAGCGAAAATCCTTGTGAAAGAGCCTAGGGCCACTAGAGCGGCATTTTTGTTGTCCCTTAAGAAGTGGGACATGAAAACCCTAGTAGGGCTTTTGACGGGACACTGCCCCTTAAACTACCATATGGAAAAGATTGGGGTAGTGGTTTCGGCTGTGTGCAGCCAATGTGAGGAGGAGGAGGAAACTGCCCTGCACTTTTTATGCAGCTGCCCGGCATCCTCAGATCTCAGACGAAAACACCTTGGCAAGGTTTTCTTCAATGAAGAATCTGCACACTCTCTGCCTCTTGAGAATGTTCTCAGATTCGCTAAAGCCTGCGAACACCGTAGGCGGGAAGCCATTGAATAGGCAACTTACGGGGATAGTACAATGGGCCTAATAATGGCCTGAGTGCTCGGAGCTGCGGCTCCCCCCATTTAACTAAACTAACTAACTATCATAACCCTAATTCCGGTATCCAAAGTCAAGTTACGACACAAATCCCACCGCCGCTAGTGAGATTTGAAGGTTAAGGATAAGAGAAGGGCTCGCAAAATTTTCACCCTGGGCAGGATTATCTCTCCCCAGTTTTGGGGATGACCAGCAACAGATCGAGAGATAGGTCATTTGACCACCCCCAAAGTTGCGCGTGATTATAATGACCTCAAGATGGAGAGACAAGAAAAGCTGACAATTTACAGCCAAACGAGTGATAGTAAGGCCATGTATAAGGTTGGTGCCCTAGACTCGAAAAACTTAAAGGAAGCACACATTAATTATTAATTATTCTATTAATTGTTCTAAGGAAACTATTTTCTTTGGAAAGGTTTCACAAATTCACTATACTAATCCATTGCCGTTTTCAGGAAAATCTATGCAAAAATTTTCCATCTGAGTTCTTCCGACAAAATCATTACTTATATTACTCATTTACATGACAAGAGCATGAAATCGAATGCAAATCATTTGCTGAGTAGTTCTCACATCAAGGCTAGAAGCAAGTTTAACTCTGATCTTTTACTGCAACCCGGAAACAGATGAATGCATCTAAATATATAAACCAGAATCATTCAAATCGTTTTCACGCATTATTTCTACGCATTCTGTTTATGTAGCTTTTTTCCGGTCTAATCTTTTTAAAGTTTTATCTTCATTGCATTAACATTTTTCCTTCAATATTAAATGAGAACCATTTAGCATTCACTTGACACTGACTTTGAATCTTTATTGATGTGTTTTTTATTGTCTATCATTGAAAGTAAAATAAAAAGAAATTCGAAATTGGTTCAAAAAACGGTGTTGGTGTTTTAGTTCAGTGGTACATATATATATATATAGGTTTCGTGGTCAAAACCTTATATTTATAGACGCTCAAGCATTGAATGAATCAATTCAAACCCTCGAATCTTCGACTGCGGGAATAAGATATTATGTAACATCTTTGAGGAAATAATGCTTCCGCGTAAATAGATTTCATTTCATTAAATAGATCAATTTCTAGAATATTCAAGTATCTTAGTATCTGCGCCAATTATGCTTTCATCGAAAGTAAAATTATTTATGGGTGTGAAATGTAAAGCCTTACCTATGGCAAAGATTACTGCTTGGATAATGTGTACTTTCCGTGGAAAATGTGTTTGTTTTTAAAGCTATAAATCAATGCTACTATAAATTCCGCAAAATATCTATGCATTGGAGATTTCAGCCTTCAGAAAATTAGAATTACTGACAGTAAGGTAGATACAATACTTCTCTTATTTTCCTTAGGTAATTAGACGAATTGACTGGTTGTTTTTAAAATAAATATTCTATTTGAAATCTCAAGTTTAAGATTGATAGAAATAACATTGCCTTTCCATTTTAAATTGAGAATTTGATGACAGTTCGCGTTGTTATTAAGACCTTGCGACCAATAATTTATTTTTATTCGGCACCTATTTTGAGCAATCGGGCATATCTAGGTCCAATTTTCGCTCTGTATCAAAGGCAAAATGCTTTGAATTAAAAGATACATAAAAAGTTCCAGTAACATCCGTCCAATAAAATTAACTCTGTTTTAGTCACGAAAAACGCTTCCTCAGTTGCAATTAGCTTAATGAATCAATCATTTCATAAGAGTGAGCTTTTTAATAGCTAAAAAGTTATCAAAATTGATAACAACCACGACCTAACCACGGCCCGTCTAACATCTATCTAACAACATTTTATAGTATATTCTGAAAAAAGTTCTATCACGTGATGCGTACTAGTAGTACTCGTAATGGAATGTCTACGTTAAGTAGAATGCCTAATGTGTTTTTAAACACTTAACGTCTATGGACTGGCCGTGCTTATGCTTAATTTTTGTAATCTCTGTAGGTAATGAGATGCCTTTGCGTTGACTTCATGTGGGAAACATGTTTGTAAACTTAGTACTAACAAGCTTATGGGGTAATAATAGAAAACTTAAATAAATATTGACGCGAACAGTAAGGAAAATATTTTTGAACGTATTATTCTCCATTGCGTGGGAAAAGAACTAAAATAGAGATCTTGTTGAGCTCGTATTTCCGGGACAATAAAACGACCAATTTGTCTCCTTCTTTTTCGGCCTTTGCCCCATTCGGTAGCAAGGTCAATCCGTCTGAATCCGATTCAGCATTCCTCCTGGTCGCCCACGTGAAGCTGTGAGGTTTTTGAATAATTGTTTAATATGTCAAGTTTTCCCTGTTGAAGGCAATTTTTGGATTGTTTTCCATCGACTTGGATATTCTGACTAACCTTAGCTAACGAATCCTCAGCAACGCGGATGACATAACCGCATCATCAAAGTCCCTTCATCACACAGCTCCTCGACGATAAAGTGTTGCACCTCAGTGTGTCAGATTGTGTCATTGGTTATGCCACTCTTCTAGCACAAGATCTTCATTTCTATAACCCAATGAACGACGTTGAGACCTTCATTGATCCGTGGATCCCAAAGAACTCTAACTGTAGAGCACAACGTCATCCAAATCGCACCGATATGTGAAGAGGTACTTAATCTGCTAGGTGCTTGTAACGGACAGTCATCATACCGATCTCATTGGGACCAGTCGTCAAAAATGCGGGATAGGATCAGTGGCTGGCTGGGGGCCATGGTATTTGTCAATCTTCTTTCGAAACTCTTTCGAATATTTCTGAAACATGTGTTCCCCAATATTCTCAGGTGACTCAGTACTCCAGCGAAAGCTTCCACATCCGCCTTCTTCCCTCATATCTCGCATATTCGAAAGGATCATGCTTCACACCCTCCGCAATCATTTTTTATACGCGATACCTTCCGTACAGGCTCAGGAACTGTGTTAGGTCGTACCTAATTTATCATTGTTGTTGTTTAATCCACTATAAAACATCTGAGAAATCTGAGAACTTCCCAATTGCGCATACTCCATCGTAGAGGTCAAGATGTTGACAGGGATCATGCTTGCTGTCGCATATGCTACTTCGTCGGATGGTGTATAGCAGGCAGACAATATTCACAATGCACTTAATCAGTATGGAGCTCCAATTTTTTCTCTATATAATTTGATTTCTAATATCGAGGTCCAGAAACGAGCCGATGGCATTGAGTTGATCAGGATTGGTTTATTTAGCAATCCTGATTTTTATAGATCTTCTTTTTTTTCGTTTGATGATTAGAACTACCTCAGTTTTATTGTCCACGAGTGCAAGACCAGCATCCTTGACCCTGGATCTATTTTTCCAAATTGCCTCGTTTGTGAGTCACGATAGTCACTTCGATGTCACCTCTTTGGGAAGCTGCAAGAAAAGATCGAGGACGAAGCCTTGTGAAATCACGCAGTTTGTCCGATAAGTTTTAGGCATCCATCTTCCGAACCGTAGCACAACAGTATCTCCAAGAAGAATTGTATAACGATACGCACTAGATATTCTGGAATGCAAGGTTGGCTAAAATTTCAATTTTTTTACTCCACCTCATAGATTTGAAGGCACTCCAGACATTAAGAGTAACTATCTCGCAAGATTTACTGGTGTCGATTTTTGTCTCTGC
This sequence comes from Hermetia illucens, assembly GCF_905115235.1. Classification (NCBI taxonomy): domain Eukaryota; kingdom Metazoa; phylum Arthropoda; class Insecta; order Diptera; family Stratiomyidae; genus Hermetia; species Hermetia illucens. Next base: position 162,622,361 of record NC_051851.1, read on the forward strand.
GTTTGCGTTACCATGCTGATGATATCAACAGTATATCGTCCGTTCTGGAATCTGAACTGAATATCTGAGTGATGATCCTACTTTTCTGCGATCGGCATAACCCTGCTGTAAATAATCAATTTTGTTTTTCAACATCGTTTAATAGGCTTACCGACCTATAGAATAAAGGATTTCCCAGAGACTCATTTGACTTGAGAATGAGCACTAGCTTCTGTCGCTTCCACTGGGCTGTGGTTTTGACGGTCATTAATAGCGCTCGAGCTCTATTCGGGATGCTGTCTATGGCTTTATTTTTGGTAGTCTCCTTCGCGGCTTTAAGGACGTCCTCCGTGGTTATGTTTGGAATTTCATCGAGATTCACTTAAATAATGGTTAGGTTTACCCCACTTGTTTGAAAAAAGTGCCAATAATATCCCGCAGTAAATCACGATCTGTGGTTAGCGGTAAGCGCTTACTCATGATTGTTGACATGATCGGCTTGTATACCGCGCCCCCATTGGTTGAAATCCACTTCCTTGCATAATCCCTTAAAGTGCTTATTTTGACTTCTTGAAATAGCTTGTAGTTCTTTCTTCGCCTGTTTATATTGATGGTGCAACTCTTCAAAGTCAGTTCACTTCCCGCTATGTTGACTGCGTCTCCTGGTTTTAAGGTTGATCTTGCGGCATCCTTCAATTTTTGATTTCCATTAGAAATTGGGCAGTCGTTTCTTGGATACAATACCGCGTGGAAGTATTGCATGCTTTCTGCATCTTTCCTACAATTTACGATTTCTTTTCTCCGGTGTTTTCCGTTGGCGTTGCGATAGTACTTCCTCCGACATCTGCTCATATAATGCCATGGATGTTCCACTTACTACTGCATGTTTCGGTTTCTTGGTTTGTTTTGATTTTGTTCTGAGCTTCAGTTGAAACCAGATATCCTGATAATCACTGTGTGTAAACTTTTCGCTCACCGGCTATTGGAGGTTCTTGGGTAATATCTCGCAGGTAAACGTAAAATCTGTTAGCGAGCCCCAAGAAGACTATACATAGGAGATTCAACTCCCAGCACATCCTTGGAACATTATAAGTCAGCCAGGCCAGCAGGAAACTGTGACAAAGCCAATGACAGGGAAGCAAACGTAAACCACGGGCAAGTTTCCACACGGTGGTTTTTGAATCAGATGACCGTTAGACTACAAAATCAAGATGGTCATCCGGATCTATATTTTATTTTAGAGGCATTGGCGTGTTTTGAGCAGTCAGCTCCACTGAAGCGCTCGTTGACATGTACATCACTGTGTTAGGTAATTCTGGAAAGTCAGCAAGATACTTGGCACTTTGATTTCCCACTCATCATTTAATAAAGGTGTGTTTTGACTATTCCCCTTTAGGTGTTCCTTGATGTTTATATCTAAACGATAGGTTACTGATATCGATGCTCTCTGCACGTATTATGAGTTTGTTTCTGTTCTTAGGGTTTTGTATAAAACAAAACCTTATTAAAATCGGTTTACTGTCTGTCTGTCTGCCTCCTTTTCATCGTTGGAAGGTGAAAGGTTCAAAACCGACTGTTGGTTCCTGCCACACTTAGTCACTAAAACCACCCCTTTCTCTGTCCACTCTCATCACGGCGCAGCTATAAAGCATTGCATCGTGGGACTGGATTAGTTCTTAACTGCGACTCATTGTGGTTGTTGCTTTCTTCTTTTCTTCAATATGAGGAGAGGTTACCCAATGGTTTACCTAGCTTCGGAATAAGTGTCAGCTTTTGTAGTTTCCGTTGCTCGGGGAATTCTCCTTTCCTAGGGCACGCCGTAAAAGCTTGGGCGAGCATACCTGTTGCTGTCCTCGCTGCCAGTTTCAGGGTGATATTCGGGATTCCATCCGGCCCTGAGGTTTTATTTTCAGCGAGTGTCCTTGCTGCATTTAGAACTTTCTCTTCGACCACTACAGGAATTTCGTCGGTGTTTACATGTACTGCAGGGGGACTTTTATAGCTCACATCCTCTGACAAGAGAGTGTTCACTATATTCTGCAGAAACGCAGGACAAGCAACCTGTAGACACCGCCCCATAGATCAGAGTCAGCTTCAATACAGATCCGCTTGAAATGTTCAGATTTGCTCTTCGTGATAGTTACTTACAATTTTTCCCTCGCGTTTTTGTATTACATGTGTATGTTAGCTCCACGAATTCAGGTCGATTTCTTCCGTGCTGGGAGTTTTTTCTAGCTTGGAGGCAGTTTTTCTGACATTCTTCGATTTCTGAATTTCACCGGAAATTGGAATTTCGTCTTCGGATAGGGCTACATCGAGGCATAGATGCATCACATGCCCGCTGCAATTTTTACGTGGCCTGTAAAAATTTTTCTTGTGTGCTTCCCGATAATAATGTGTCTTCAAGAAGTACCTCCTTGAACATTTCTGCGTCAAATTTCTAGGTTACCCAGCCCATCGTTATTAGGTTTGAAGGCTTCATATAATTAATATGCGAAGTTTGGAAGATGATAGCCTGATGATCGCTGTGTGTGTCCTCTACACTGACATGCCACTGCCAGTCTTTTATGAAGGCGCTGCTGACGAAAGTGTGGTCTACAACTGACTGTAATTCTCCCCTCCGATATATGTTGACTCCACCAGATTTCTCAAGTACCATATTCAAGCGCAGTATTCGTCCCCTTTCATTTGCTTCTCTGTTTCCTCATTCTTTGGGATTGTAGCGGCTGGCATTGAAGGATAGTTTCTCCAGCTATGAGGAAAATTCCTCTTGTCTGTTTGTCCGTTGTCTGTCTGTCTGTCACCCGCATTTTTCTCGGAAACGGTTACACCCATTGACATCAAATTTAGTGGGAAGGTGGGAACTGTGAACACTCCTAGAGTCATGAAACTATAATATAGTAATACAGGCTATGATATAGAGCATCATCCTACTAAGTTTAGTGGAAATCGTACTATTACTAACAAAGTCAATATGTCAAAGTTGTCGCTTCACTGCAAATTTTAAGATTTTGAGTGACAGTAGCCCCAAAAGTGGATATTCTGCCATATTATTGCATATACATTACATGCTAGGAGGGAAGAGTTGTTTTTGCAGGAGAAATACACAAACCCTCTTATACCTGAAGCGTTCAGCTCCGGTTTCCCGACTTGTTTTATCAACGATACATGCTTTTTTAACGAACGCGAACCATTTATACTTCTAGATAACTTGGTTTAACCGAGGACTGATGGTATCTTACCCGAATTCACTCATTGGATTTGAGCAAGAGGATATCTCTTCTAGCACTCCAACGGTATTATTTTTATAAATTAGCTTGATGTGAAGGAGAATCGTAGCAAATCCATTCTTATTCTTGATGCAATCTTGCCCTTATTAAACATGAAGTTGCCACTGAAGTTCCTACCAATAAACCGATTTCCATATGTCACTTTACACTTTTCTAACAAAAATTCATCTTGTATGGTGTCATACCCCTGTGGGGTATGGGAGACGTGGCGGGCTTGTGTTGGAAACTATGCCGGGCCGTAGATGAATGTGTTTAGTCAGAGTTGAATGAAATTTCTAAATTTGGTAACGCATCCGAAGTTGAATCCAAGGAAGACTTGAAGGAGGAAAAAGGCGTTATTATGACTTGAACACACATAATGTAAGTGATGCTCATGCTTATTACAAATTTTCTATAAAGTTATCGAGTTTAGATATTCAAGAAATCCGAGACTATATCCCACTGTGAGATGTATTTCCTCCTCCTCCTTCCTGTAGAGAATCCCTTCTTTGCAACCGAATTCTGACTATTCTTGGAGCTTCCAGCTATATGTAAGGCTATTTTCATTTAACTAATGATTCCAATATAAAATGGCATAAAAACTTTATTCCAAATTCGATTGTCAAGTTCTAACCCAATACATCAAACTGTCGCTTTGAATAAACCTTCAACTATTCTTTCCCACATCAAAAGTTGAATGTCCTTTTATATCCTACTTCTCAGAAAGTTAAAAAATATCACCTAACAGAGTTTCAAACTCAAACGTTGGAATCCAAAACTTTTCAACTTCAAATACTCACATTATCATGCCAACAAAATACTTTGATCATAGCTGCCCCCGTATTAGACCACAATAATTCTACGACGCTTAACCATTTATAGTATATTTCCCTATGCACTCGGGTAAATTACGTCACCCACCAAAAAGCGGGTTATTGTCTTATTTCAAGCACGTCGACATGTCCTGCGAGGATGTCTAAATAAAGCATTGTGGACAGGCATTCTAGGACGCGTAGTTATGCGAAAATTCGTGTCAGTTAAAGTGCTTGAAACGATGAGCAGACAGGCAAATATGGGGTATCACCAAAAGAGTTATGAGAAATTGCAATACTAGATAAACATTTCGGAATTGCCCCTCTGCAACTTGTGTCGATGGTTAATTATGTTATCAGTTAAGTGGGTCTGGTTGACTCAGTATATTGGAGGTGCCTGGTTACAACAGTCTGGAAGGTAAAAGGTAAATGCAATTGGATGGAGACATTGGTGCTGCAGAACAATGAACTCCTGCTGATAACGAAGCTTGTAAATGTGATGTTTATGTCTCCAGCTTATCTCTTTAATTTGGGGAAATTTTGTTGTACGGGTTAAGTGTGTGCAGGTCTTTCATTTTTTTTCTACAAATGCCATTTCCCTTCTTGATAAATTAACTAATATGAAATTTATATAATTGCAGGTACGGAAATCAGAATAAAAATAATCGAATCGTATGTACTTGTAGTATATAAAAGCGTTGCTAATTTAAATTTCGTTGTATAACGCTCCGTAATTGCTAATCAACATATCTTGGCATACAACTTTCAATTTTTTTTCAAATATTCAAAATGTATTTTTATAAATGCCGAATAAACTGAATTTAAACGTGTACATATGTAAAATTCAGTAAAGCGTTGATTTCTACACTTGCTTAAACAAACAGCACATTTTATATTATTTAAATTAAAACATTATTTTCATACTCTAGCTGATAAAAAAGGAGAATTACATATTAGGAAAACCCAAAATAAGAAACTTCCGGAAGTATTGCCTTATGCAATTTTATTTTTCTCTAGAAATATTTTATTTAAAAAATCATTAATTGTGCAAATTTCCAAATTAGTATGTTGCTTTTCCCGAGTTAGTTGCATTTCAGCAATGTATTATTTTATCTTCTGCGCGCACTACGTGGGAAGAAGTTAGATGGAACCAGGCAGAGAATTTAAGCAAAATATGAGGGTTATTCAATAAGAAACGAGACAAATTGCTGTAGCTGATAAAGGATATAGAGGTGAGGGTGAAAACTCATATTTTTTTGCTTTAGCAATTTATCGGGCCCAGTGCACAAATAGCGGCGCAGTGAGTGGGGAAAAAACTCGCACTGAAATTGGGCGTTTGTTTACCCCATTGCTCAGAAAGTAAGAAAGTTGAAAGAAAAACAGCAAGTTTTCTGTGGATATCATAATTTATCAAAATTAGGGTTTTTTCACCCTCAAACCTATCTCTAAGTTTTATTAAAGTAGCATGTGGTCTTATAGATCCCGCTCTTTTCCTTCTTAGATTTCGGGTCCTTTACGCTCCTAAGTCCAGTTTTAAGTTGGGAATGTCTGCTTGTTGGGAGAGCCTCTATTTTAAATTCTTTGAGAGCATTACTGAGCCTACAGCTACCCAACGAGTTAATCCTAGCAGCTCTTCCCATTCATACCAGCATAAATTCGCGGTTTTCCACAGCATTCTATGTATGCTAAACATCCCCCGAACCAAATATTAAAAAACTTCTTATATAAAAAACACCGCGACAAAAGAAAGTATATATGCAATAATAAGGAAGAAACAGGCTGTCAACAACAGGAAACAATTGACATTGTTGCTAGGCATCATAGATAAGACAACAGTGAGGTCGAGCATTACATATACCTCTAATTAAGGGGATACTATAATTTCAGGGGGTAGGTAGGTAGGTAGGTATCAGTGGCAGCTCCGAGAAGCCTAATTAGCGCTGTGGTGCGCCGTTTTGATGCCACAAACTCCTAAGACCATGACTGCTGTTATGGGAGCAGGGAGGTTGGGTCTAGCCGGCTCGGATCTTCAGAGTCAGCCCATAGCATGTTCTGTGGATTTTCCTTTGAGGTAGGCATGCTGGGACTTAGAGAAAGGCGTTCTCTCCATAATCGTCCTTAAGTGAATGTCCAGGACGCGCTCTAGGCTCTTCAGCACGAAAGAGGTCAGGCAGATTGGTCGAAAGTCCTTCGCGGACTCATGACCGCGTCTGCCCCCTTTCGGTATGAAAAACACTCGTACGCGTCTCCAGGACTGCCAACAAGCCACGGCACAACCCTTTCCTGCTGCTTCTGTAACATGACTGGCATTATGCCATCTAGGTCTGGAAATTTATATGCGAAGAAGCTCGGTAATTACTGATTTGATAGTCTCGCACAGCTGGGGTGGCCAGAAACTCTCCGAGCAAGGTTCTGACTCACAGTCCTCCTCGCTGGCGGGAAAGTGCATTTGAACCAGCAGCTCCAAGGTTTCGCTAGAAGGTTCCGTCCAGGAGCCGTCCGAATTTTTAAGAAAGGGTAGGCTCTTATGTACCTTGTACAAAATCTTACTGAGCGTGGCGGATTTACTTGTGCTTTCGATGTTCTGACAATAGTCCAATCAAGAACGCCTCTTGACGGTCCTGATGGCCGACTTGTACTTCTTCAGGCAGTCCTTGTATGGCTGGCCTGTAGCAGATGTTGAAGATTTCTCTGGTCAGCTTCCTGAGGCTGGCGAGAGTAAGTTCTTAATAGGGCGCCCAAATTCAATTCTCAGCAGCTCAATCTACCTCTCTTTTATTTTCACAACTGGGTTTGCAGTCGACTTCGGCGTAATTTTATTAGAACTAGTATTTTTCCTTTAAGCAGCATTAAGATTTTGGGGAAAAAAGACTTTAAAATCGGTTTAGTATCTCTAATAAAAGGGAAACTTTTGCACCCAGTCCGCTATTATTGCTACTTGCTTCACTATTCACAATCAGAGAAAGAACCCGTTAGTCATCTCATCGGCTTAACAGTCCATCGACATCGTTTCAGCTGTCGAGAAGGCCATGTTATCTAAGCCGGTTCTGAACTCCTCTTATGAGGTCCTCCTGAAAATCGCTCTCACCTTTTGGACATTGCATATGATATGCAATACTATACCCCAACGTGACACCATGTAATATTATATGGAAATCACCACTGCAGCGATAAGCAGCCTACGGGTACTTTGCAGAATCGCAACTTATTGCATTATCCTTACCAGGGACATGCTAACGGTTACGCTCCCCATCACTCGCAGCGGTCAATACAGTCGCCAATCCCATGGGGGTGTAAATTTTTTTTTCATCAAATATAGTCATGTGGGGTATCAAATTAAAGGTCTAAGGTAGTACTTTTCGAAACCAGTGTTAGTTTTGACATTTGTTGGGTACGTAGGGAGTGCGGGGGGTTGAAAGTGATCATTCCTTCAAGAGGCCATTCTCAGAAACTACTACTACTAGAAAATCTGAAAAAAATCAGGAGGCTGCCACTATATGGTTTCTGGGCTCCAAAATACCATACCGATATCAGTACAAATAAGGTTAATAATAGAAAATTATTATAATTTTTAGTCATTGGCTGCAAATCCCCCCTTAAGTTCATGCTAGCACCACGACAATATAGAATATAACATAGAGCATTATCTCACCATGTTTGGTGAAAATCGCACTATTACTAACAAAGTTATAATACGTCAAAGTTGTCGCTTCTTTGCAAATTGAAGACTATGAATGTCAATATCATCCGAAAGTAGATATTCTCACATAATATATGGATATATTACGTGCTATTTACTAAGAAGTACACAAAACCTCTCGTACCTGAAGTGTCCAGCTTCCGGTTTCCCCGCTTGTTTGGATAATGCGGACAACAAGGTAGTTTATCGCCTACTTCTTGATCTCATACTCCGGGTTCGAATCCTGATTTCATCGTAGTGTTTGTATTGACTTTGTAGTTGTTCTGCTGCACAGTTTCACTGAAAAGAATATTGAGAGAAAAAGATAACAAAAAGGAAGAAGAAAGAAGAGATTGTGTGGAAGCTGCAAACTAGGTATTTATATATCTCTTAGAAATAAGGCCCGAAGTAGGTAGGCTGCCATTCAAACCAAGAAGTTAAGATATAGGAGGGTCATTAACATATACTAGCGATATCCGTGGGGCTTAGTATTTGTGTAACTTTTAAAGTTTTCCTTAAAATAAATATAGGCAACTACTCATCTGACCCAGAATTGTACAAAAAGCTAAAACTGAAAAAATCATAATTTAAATTCAAATAGCATTAAAGAGCCTACTAAAAACGTTGAGATTCGCATATATGCTGCGCGGATTGACATACCTCATTTAAGTCAGTATCTCGCTTTCTGCAGTGAGACAGTTACATTCTTTGAAATGAATCTGTTAAGCATTCCATCCGAACGGGGAACAATCCAACCTTGAACAATTTATAGTTATCTCCGCAAAGATGTATTACTATAAAATTTTTATTCAGTCATTTCCATACTGAATTTTCAATGGGGAGATACTTTAAAAATAGTCACACATCTGGTATCAAATGGCGTCATCAGGTCTATGGTACATAAACCGGCATTTATAGATGCTGCGATTCAATTCATTATTTACGTCTGTTATGCTAATTTATCTTTATGGAAGCTTTTGTCATTTGATGCGATACTCTCATTGAAGAGGCGATAAGAATAGGAATTTAGGTTTGTTCAGATGTTGGATCACGGTTGAAAAATTGTGGTTGTGTGTAAATGGCAAATATTTGCTTAATTGGTGGAAATGATAGAGAGTCAATGGAAAATAGTGTTATTGGTATATGCGTTGGTATAAAGTATTGTACTTTTTATATAATATTTCGTAACCTATGTATATACACAGCCAGCGGAATGCTTGAGAACGGTTGAAAAAAAAAAACGCATTTTTTCGTGGTTATTGTCATTTTTTTGATAAGCACCATTATATTTTATTAAATATTAACAAAAAAGGCACATATTTCAATTTATGTTGAATATAAAAGCTTGGAAATTGTAACAAAAATAAGTGGTTCTAATTTCAGAGCTTAGGAATTCTTTACGTGTTTACAAGGTATTTTCTTATGTTTTATGTCCCATCCCTTGGATGGATATTTCCCATATGTGGCCATATTCCCGTTTTCTTCCTTGGGCAGGGTAGGTGATTGTGTCTATGCACTGATTGTTGCACTCTCGCAACGGTAAGCAGTCGGACTACCAACTAAACACCTCCCCGCCATCAAAGAACTAGCGTGGAACCGCTTGACACATTACTTTGGGATAGTCGTCCAATCCTCCTAGCTTAGAAGGTCTTCAAGTCCTTTCAGCAGAAGTGGAAGGGAATTGCTAGTTCGAAAAACTTCAGACGAAATTATTTCGAAAAAACGGCCTCAATATATCCGTCGAAAAGCGGGGCAACGCTTTAACTCAAAAAACATAACATCAATCATGGTGGAGGCTCGGTTTTGGTATGAGGGCATTATGAATATGCTGGTGTTGGAAATGCCAATTGGTCAAAATAAATGGCATCATGTACAGAAAACAGTACTATAGCATTTTCTAGCCATTTCACCATGAATTGGTGTGAACGGCTGTGATTTCACATTCCAGCACAAAAGTGCTCCCAAGCATATCTCGAAACTTTACATAAACCATTTGCGAATGAAAAAGGACGAATCAAACTTAATAGGAGTCAAAGTACCACAAGTGCAGGTGCTATTGGGGTTGTACAGCTCTTCCCGGCATATGCCCTAAATGTAATCCTGCGCCACTTAGACCCGAACCTTCACATTACATACGCTATAGGGTGCAGTGCTGTCAGACTTCTTTAGCCCGGATGTTTGAAAGTGAAGCCCTACAGCCGCAGTAACATCGTAGACGAACTATCTTGGAAACACTCAGCGTTCCCAACGGACTACACCACATACAAGCCGAGCTTTATGTAGAGCTTTGTTGTATACTTTCCAGCCAGGTTTTGCTGTAGACTCCCAGGGCAGAGGTGAGGCAGCGCCTGATGAGTTGCCTCTGCCCTAGTACGAAACCGTACCGGTCTTCATCCCTCTTTTCAAGTTAACTCTACATTGACTACAAGCACTCACAGGCTTTTCAAAGGCCTCTCCCAAAGGCAGGGAGCGTTCAGATTTCTTGTTTGGGAGGAACTTTCCTTTCTTTATTATTTGCAGAACCGTCTATGCTTATTCCTCATATTGACTACAGATAGACAGACCTTCCCCCAGACTTTCTCTAGGTGTGAGTTTGTACAATAGTGTCCTATTAAGGTTTTCCTGCCATCCTTGTTAAGAGACAATAAAATGGCTATGGCACCCTTGGTTTTTTTTTACAAAAATTTTCGCCTGATGCCAGAAGTTCAGCTAAGTGGGAACTTCGATTTTAAACAAAATTAACAATGGATGCTTTGACGTCAAATGGCGACTCTGGTTCTATCATTGTGAAACCAGACTCCGATAGGCCAATCTCTCAACCTCCTCTTTATGAGCTTCAGTTGCGTTCTCAGGTTTCTGAAAACAACGCTAAGTTGAAAGGAGGAGGACATGAATTCATGATCGTCTGGCAACCATTCCTCCTTTCTGGTGATGGCGACGATTCTTGGAATTACATAGTACTCGGACATTAGAGTCACTTGATGCTTACACCATTTTTACCGAGACTTCTTACTCCACAACATGCCCTTTTTATGGAAAACATTAATTTATACAGATCTACTATAAATAACTGGTTTTTAATTAATTTTTCTAGTCGTAAAACTATCTATCCAATAATGAATTTCTTCAAATCAATATTTATATGTGCCTTTACTGAAACTATTATATAATTGGCTATAATCAATTATTGTTAATGTTGTAGTCACTTACCCCCGGGAATTTTTCATATTAAAATTAACATGTTTCCCTGTAGTGATAATATATATAGTGTTTAGTTTGATGAAATGACAATAGGTAATTAGATTTGAAGATTGCAGTTATTATTAATTGAGGAAATCTATCAAGAGGTATATAGTACATGTATAATATATCCTAAACGATTCGAAGTTTGTGCCATGCAGCGCTAGGTGCCTACCTGTCTCAGAAATTATCTTTAATATATGTAAAGCGTACTATAAGCTACACGTATCTTTATATGGCTGAAAGGTTTTAAATCTATTCACGTATGCACACCCATATATGTATGTTTATGTTTATGAATATTAACACGTTATAATAAATAAAATGAAAGCAGTTCATCCGATCATTATCTCACGACAACGTCGAATTTCGTATCAACCTTACCCTGGAGAATTTAGATTTTAACCTTTTGTCCATAAGTTAAGATTATATCATCAAAACTCGTTCTAAATTTCAAAGTCAAAGAGTTGTTCTCCGAATCAAAATTCTGCAACATTTACCAATTTTTTTTTTCCAAATTGTAACTATCGCAACAAATTGGCACTGAACCGCGAAGCAAGATAGTTTACATTATTCATAACTAAAGCATTCCACAATTTCATGGGTGTACAAATAAGTTGCGCATAGCTTTCAACATGTGCGAGTAGATATGTATAATATTTTGAGCAGATAAACTCCTTCCTGGCAATACTTGCTCACTTAAAAACTCATTCTAATTAAATTACCAGAAAGGACCTGTTAGATTCGATATATAACGTTTGGCTGCCGTATAGCTTCTCTCAGTCAAGTTCGCATCTTTCCCAACCAAATTAGTAACTTTCAACGAAAATGTGAAGTAGTTTGAAAAAATTCGAATTCGGTTAAGAAAATTACGAATCATATTGGTAAAAATACGAATTTGGTTGCGGGAATTACGAATTTGGTTAGGAAAAATAAGAATTTGGTAAGACAAATTACTAATTTGTCTCATAATGATATATATTAACGCATTTTTCTGAATAGCTTGAAAATATATGATTTTCCGACAATATGCTATACGTCGTGTAGCACTGAAGGAAATGGTTCCCGAAATGTCGGTTTATGCGAATAACACTAGCAAAAAAACAAACATTTTTTTTTAGAGAAAACGAACATTTTTATTCTACCTATAACAATACAATTCTAAATTAACCTAACTTATGTACTACCTTAATAGCTGAGCTTAATCTAAGGTACAGACTATGGCTTAAACTAACTTATCACTAAAGAATAAATTTTACAATACATGCAATTTTATCTGGAGGAAAAGTCGGAAAAAACCTCCACTCGTTAAATTTTTTTATAAAAGCGGGCGGGCGGGGAAAGAACTAGGATGTGGGTTGGGATGGGGGGCATGCGGGAGGGGTTTGGGAAAGGAAGCTAGGAGTGGCGCTAAGGATGGGTAGGTTTTCAAAACTGGGATGAGGAGTAGATGCCGTTGTAGAAGATTACTCTACCGCCGGGGTCGAAAAGGAGGTTACGGGACTGGAGAGATAGGAGGATTTGAGGAAACGGATGAGTTCGTAGAAGATTCTCTTCACCTGTTTCACGGTTCAGTGCTTTCGTGATATGTGGGACGTGGGATAGGCGGGAATTGATTGTCACCCCAAGGTGACTTCTTTGACGGTTGGGATGGTGTCGTTGTTGATCTTCAGGGATAGGGTTGAAATGTCGTTCCTCATTTTCGGCGTCATCTTAGCGGTACCACGGAATACGATGGTATTGAAGGACTCGGATTGGATTTGGGTGTGGAGTTGGTTTAGGAAGGTCTGCGGTGAACAGGGAAAAGAGGGTAGCGGAGAGGACTGACCCCTGAGGGATGCCAGCCGGGCTAGAACATGGGGAGGAGAGGTATTCACGGAGTTGGACTTGGGATTTCCGCCCATCAAGAAAGCTAAGAATTAGCTTGCAGAGGTGCGGATGGAACTGGAGGACTTCAGAAAGCTTATATGCGAGTCCGTATTGCCATACGCAGTCGAAAGCCTTCTTTATGTCGAGGAGACAGGCTATGGTCGGAGCGTCCGAGGAGGACGTCCGATTTGAGCACGAGTAGTGCATGCTCGACTGAGTGTTTGGAGCGGTTGGCGAATTGGAATTGAGGGATTGACTGATTGGAGTCACAGTGCTCGTCGATAATGACTTTGATGATCCGCTCGAAAATCTTGGCGGAGGATGAGAGGATTGAGATAGGCCTGTAGCTATCGGGATTTAGTGGGTTTTGGTTTTTTTTGGGGATAGGAACAATTCGAGCACTCTTCCAATCTGTTGGGAAGTGGGCGTTGATGATGGAGGACATAATGGGGGCAATGCTTGGGGCGCATTTCTTAAGGACGATGGAGGGGATTTTGTCAAGCCCAACCGATTTCTTGTTTTTGGAGGCGGTGATGGCCGCCCTGATGGAGTCTGGACTGACAAAGTGGATGGGGAGGATATTCTCTCGCTGACTTGGGAATTTTGTACTGGTTGGGGAATGAGGTAGGAAGAGTGGGTTAGAAGTTCCGAGATCTTTCCGTTTACCTCGTTATCGAAACTTGGTTCACGGAAGTGGAGGGTGCAGTGGTGAGCTTGCAGGAAGTGGTCTGCGAGAACTTTTACTTTTTCTGTGGGTGGGATGTTTTCGGGAAGGATCGCGTTTTGTTGGACTGATTTGCCCAACCGCGAGCAGGTCTTTCTGAGTTTCCTGTATGTACCAGGGTTCAGCTCAGTGTTGGAGAGGCGGTTGTGGAGATATTGGGTGTATAGGGTGAGGATTCTTTCGCGGATGGACTTATCCAGTTCGCGGATTTCGGTGAGGAGAGTATCTACTCCTAGATAATCTCCGCCTGATATTCTTTTTGAATTGGATGTCGGATAGGATATCGTCGGGAAGGGTGATTAGGTTGCGGTAATTTAAGGGACGGGAAGGGATCAATTCGTTGCATACTTGCCGAACTGCTTCGGTGTATTGACGAACTATCAGGTCGATGGACTCGTTAGGAACTATACGGTTGGATGGGAGTAGGAGAGGTTGAAGTTTGGTTTTGAGGACCAGAATAACACTAGCAAAAAAGTAAAAACCACTTAATTATATCCGTCATTCAAACACCGCGAGATTACACTTGATGAATATTCCTCCTTGATTTTGAAGGCGTAAACCGCAAATGGTGGACTCAATCCTAGAGCAAAAATTGGTTATGCTTCGTTGGGGTTAGATGGGGCGTTGTTCATCTTCAATATGGTTCTTACCCATATCACATCTGTGGATTTGAATAAGAGAGCGAATGGCACCTAGGGACGTTGCTCCCAGGTGGAGCAGCATCTCAAGAGTAGCCTTTACCTTGAAAAAAATCGCAAATCGTTGTTTTTGAAAAGCGTTATTCACTCAAATGATTTTTCTCAGGTTCGTATAGCTCTGATCAAGTGGAAAACGTCCTTTTTGGAAAAATTACTCAAAATTACTGAATGGCAAACGATTCTATGTAGATAACTCTGCTTATTTCAATAGATACATACCTATCAAAACTTACTTGTACACCCAACAATAAAAGATTACTCAAAACAAGTTTTACATGCAAATAAACCCACCTGACCAACCCAAATAAATCTTAAACTTTTATTCATTGTATTTAGATAGGCACCAAAATATCTCTCTCCATTTCTACTAGTTTTTACAAAAAAAGCACGTGATCCAAGTCAGCGTGAACATTATCTGTTACTTTTTTTTTTCATTCTATATTTCACTTTGCTGTTTTTTTGTCTCCAACAAAGATCAAAGATGGGAACGCATAGTCATATTGGTATATCCCCTCAACTTTATTGCTGTACTCAAGCTTGCTTCTGTTCGTAGCAATTTAACAGGTTTATGTCGTAATTGGTGATGGTCATCGATAAATTGAATGACGAATCGCCAACATAAAAGATAAAGACTGTCGAGAAGCCATTTATGAGCATAGGGGATCCATTCGAGGTTGCGAGGTTTATAAGGAGGGGCAGAAAGGGAGTCACATTTATAGCACGTGACGGGAATGGTTGGATTGCGAGAGATCAATGTATCTGTTTTGATGTTTTCTATCTAATTATTATTCAAATGGTCTTGCTGGCGGTTGTTATGTAGTGGAAATTTTAAATTTTTGTACAGTAGGCTTGAAAAAAGTAGCCTATGTGCGAATTATAAAATGAAAAATATCCACATATTTATTATATCTGGTTTAAAGTTTCACAGCAAGCCATTCCTGCCCCATTCGGGCCGTATATTTCAAGTCACACTAATTATCTTCGAAAACACTTCAAATGTACATGCAAATATTCATGCATCCCAATTTGCACAGTATTAGAAAACTATTGCTCCACTTGATACGCCTCCACCTCTCTACTCCTAGTTCTCTCACCGATGTCATATCATCTTCTCACTATGCTCGATGCCGACATTACAAGCACGTCAAAATGACCCTTTAGTGTACATAGGAATGATAAACTTTTGTATTATGTATTGCCTGTAGTTGATAAATTCAACATAGAGAATACAACAAGAACTGCGATCGCTCTCCTTTTCCTTATCAGCACTAGGTCTGTAGTGAGGTCGGCTCCTTTGGCTTCGGTTTGCCATTCTTTTCAGTCATAACCTAGCTCCAAGTAAAACCAACAGATTATAATTTAGCATACCCACACTGCCTTGCATAGGATCCTATAAGTATTTTATCGCGGGATGTGGCCCACTATGTGACCAACTACATTTCTGTTCTTCTGACAAGCAGGTACTGCCCCAATTAGGCCTCCCGGTATGAGGGTATCCATTCCCATTAAAAATTGCATGAGTTTGCCACCTGCTCAATGATTCCTTCCTTTCGGGGTTTTTCATGGTTCACGGTTCATTGAGTTGATTATATATGCACGTTATCCCATTGGCCAAAATGTCGAACCGCATCGTCTGTGACAATTCTAAGTCTACATGATATTCTTAAGGCGATTTTCTTGTAACTAATTACAGGCATTTCATGAGGTATGCATTCCCCAAACTTCCATTGCACCGCGGGCCCCCAACATTTTGTTCCATCCTTGTCAGGCGCTTGTGCCTTCATGCAAGCGTACTGCAAATGTTACTTGAAGTTCAGCTATGCATCTATCGTTTTCCTAAAGTATCTGGTTCCTGGTGATGATGTGATTTCCCATGCTGATGCTGATTTCTGGGTTTGATAATTTCTTTAGGACCAGAGCATTATATAAAATAACGAAAATACGCTAAGGTTAAAACAGCTTATCTAATATTTTCTCTCTTAAAGGACTTCAAGAAAAAGATTTGACAGATTGGTAAAGACAACTAAGCGAGACCTTAGCGCGAAACTAGATTGTAATGACTCCAAATAATTGAAATGACTAACCGACCATCCTGAGTGACCAAATAAGACCTAAAGGGAGAAGCTATTCCAAAACCAAAAAGAAATTGGCTAAATCGACCGTGAAAGTCTGCCCGCAAATATTGAAACAAAAGACAGAAACGCAAGGATTCGCGTGCATCCAACGATATAACCACACACGAACTAAATTTGGCAGTAAAAACAAAAAAAAGACGGCTCGACCGCGCACGTGGAGCCGTAAATCTCGGGACCCGAATGCCGCAATCGAAAGGAAGGAACCACGACGGATAACATCGTCAATCATTGCTAGTTCTGCCTCAGATGTTCGCGGCCTTCCATCCTAGGGACATGTTAAGGATGGGTGGGAACACCTGAGGCCGCGATGAGTATTTTCATAATGACACGTGATGGATTAAAGTGTTCAAAAGATTGTAGATCCACCGACTCGTAGCATTATTGCCGCCTTTTCTAGGACTTCTCCTTCGGTACCCTTCGATGTTCTCCCGGGGTTTCGAGTAGATTGTGCACTCTGATTTCATGCAAATGAATCCCACGTCAAAAGAACGCATCATCCTTTGAGGCGATCCACGAATTAATTCAATTTTTCACTTCATCATAAGAACCGAAATACTGATCGGCCAGGTCGTGCGCCATTGATCGGAAAAGATGGTAATCAGATGGAGCAATGTCAGGAGAGTACGGCGGATGGGGTAGAACTTCCCATTTCAGCGCTGCCAAGTACACTTTCACCGGTCGCGCCATATGGAGGCTAGCATTGTCAATTCTGAACCATCCCCAGGGCTTTGAGGCGCTTGGAAATGGCTAGCTGAGCCACATGCAATGATTCCACCAACTCTTCTAAGGTTTGGCACAAGTCTTCGTCGAGTAAATTCGTCATTTTCAAATATCCTTATTATTTGGCAGTAGAATATACGAGGCCAGGGCGGTGTCGATCGTGGGGGTGGTTGAATATTAATATCTTACCGTCGCAATAACTGTAGTTCTGGACGGATAGTGTTAGGAGATCTGAAGGGAGGAGGTGCTGGCGATAGGATAGGCTAGAGTTGTAGCTTTTTAGATGGGAGTATAACTGGATGAGGTCGTTGTCGTGAGATTGGCATTTGGTAAGGTATTTGGTAAGGGTGTTAAGGAGGAACAAGTCTATGCGGGTGCAGTTTATTCCGTCGTAGAGAGCTTGGTTGGACTGGACTGGGGAAAAGAAAGCGAAAGAACCTCCTTTCACGCACACGTAGTCGTTCCGTTCGGGCTGAGGAAACGTCACACCATGCGACGAAGCCATACATGATCAGGGGTCGGATAAGCTTACAGAAGAGTTTGATTTTGGGAAGCATAGCGGAGTCTTTTTTGAGGATGTGCCATATGGTTTTTAGCCCAACTATAGTTTGGGAGAAGAGAGTGTTTACTTGTGTTACGGGTGACAGACGGGTATTGAGCATTATTTCGAGGTACTCTCTGGATTAGACTGAGAGAATGGGGGATGTCCCGATTTTAATCTCGAGGTTACGGGTGTCTACTATCATCTTGCGGGTAAAAGTGGCTCTGCCGCGGAAAACGATGGCTTCACATTTGTTGGGGTTGATGAGTAGTTTTCAAGAATGGAGGAACTTCTTGAGGGTTGGATTAGTGCCTTTGATGCGGATATGGGCAGCTTGTTTGCTTCGGAAAGACGTATACAGGATCAAGTCGTCAGCGTATTCAATGGCTTCGACAGCTTGGGGGGAGTTGGTAGGGTGTTGAATTGGGATGTCGACGGTTTATAGAGAAAATAGGGTTGCTGACAGTACTAATCCTTGCGGGATGGCTGCAGGAGGGCTGTACGGGTCGGATAGCATTTCATTGATGCGGACGAGGAATTGTCGATCGGATAGGTAGTTCAGAATTAATCTGCCCAATTGTGGATGAAATTAGTTGGGAGAGGATATCAGTTTTGAGAACTGGGAGGGCATGGGAGGTGCCTTGGCCGCGCTTTTTGGCAAACGGGAATGGGGGGGGGGATAATAGCGTGGTCGGAAATGTGCTGGAGCATGATATCGTGGATGACGTGTACGAACATTTTCGAGGTGGAGTTGAGAAGGGAGATAGGGCGGTTGCCGGGAAGGCCGATGACTGTTGCTTTTTCAGCATGGAGAGGATGTGGGACCTCTTCCATGGTGTGGGAGAATGTGTTAATAAGAGGCCTAGGGTGAAGAGTTGAGACAGGAAAGGGCTGAGTGTTTTCCGCATTTTTTCAGGATGATGATTTCGGGGTAGAATGATGGATTCTACGTAAAGGTTATTCCTTTCTACTTGCATTAACATTGGTGTTTACCCTAGTTTAGTGCGCGTTACCTCCGCTAAACCGCTGTTCATCCATCCCAGGAATGCAGGAAAATGGCGTACTGATTTTTGGATAGCCCCATCTCCCATCTGAATACAACGCTAACACGCCTGGGATTTAGTTTGCTCCATAATATCTGGTGTTCGCTATGCTTTTCAGTATATGTATAATGTTCATCGCCATTTATAATCTAAGCTCTGTGAATGGAATTATGTGCCGTGTTCAGCTTCTATTTTTGGAAGTATTAGAAGAAACGAAAATGAATTATACATACCCATGCAGTTTCCCTTTGGTACCAATTTAGTTAAACGGACCTTTCTTCCCGGCTAATGCGCATACTAGCGAACATGAAAAATTTTGGCATAGAAAATTAACAAATGACTACTTGTGACGAATTTTTTGGGAGTACAAATTCCCTATACAATAAAAATGGATTCGTCCCCAAAATAACTACCGAAATTCTAAAATATCTCCCAGATATTCCCCCCAGTGTTCACTTTTCAAGCCGATACTGTCTACATATCTTTATCTACAATTAAAAAAGTTTCCCAAATTGAAATCTTTGTCTATGAAGATGTGTTTTTGGAACATTACTAATAAGTGGATGTGTTTAGTGTGTAATGTGTTTCAAATCATTTAGTTTATGGAATGTGCCACATAAGATACAGTAATGATTCTAAAACGAAACTATTTGTGTACTCGCCGGTTTTAGTTTGAAATTAGAACAAAGCTCCAGAAGCGTGTTGGCTGTAATGGGGGCTAAAATATGGATAATACTTTTAGCTTCGGGACTGCGCAATTAATTTGTGGAACTTTTATAGTGAGAAATTAGAATAGTGAGTGGGTGTCGATGTTTACGGAGCACTTGATGAATGAATAACCCAAGGCATGAAAAGACTTAAAATTGAAGAGAAAGGGTTAGTCGTAAAATACTAACAAAACCATGAACGAATGATAATAATAACACAACCACAAATCGACCGACTAACGTGAGCCCTTAAATTCATTGAACATCAATTATCGATTAGTTCCATTCATATCCTTCTGTAATATCACTTAACAGAATATACCATGACCCTTCCGTTCTTGGATCTGCTCCCTCATGTACATACGTAAATGCCTACCATTGACACTTTTTTCATGCAACTCAGCAAAATTATGCTAAGAGATCTTTAGGTTGAAGGTTGAAAAAAGCGTATGTGTTTCACAGAGCCCTTATTGATTGCATGCTAATAGAGAAGCCACACATCTCCATTACCTTTGCGTTCAAATAGCTAAGCCAGAAGAATTTCAGAAGAAGCTTTTCAAGTATCTATAATGCTAGAAGATAGCTATCCGGCACATTTATTGTTGGTTTGCATGTGCTATCAAAAATGAAGTGATTTTCGATACTCTCGTGATTTTATTGATGGAGAGGAGAAGTTTTATTAAATATGTTGATTTTTTGCCGTGTGAGCGTCTGGGGAGATTTTAAAAGATATAAGCTGGATAAATATTCTTTTTGATGTGTTTGTTGGAATAGATTAGTAGAAACTGAAGAGATATAAATAGCTTTTCCACATAAAATCAGAAATCTTTATAAATGGCTTATATCTCCAACTGTGACTAAAATACAGATTTCGAAAAGTGAAGATAGAGCAACTCCATTATCTACATCTACCCAGGAAAATCCCACTGTGCTTTTTCTTTGATTCACTCGTACAGCTCCATGAAAACTAGTTATATTTAATACAATGAGTGTGACAGGCAGCATAAGTGCAATAGTACTGTGGAACACTTATAACTTGGTTCCGGAGGATCTAGTGCGACTTTTTTAGTCATATGACATCACCCCATCCACCGAAACAAGATACTTCGGTAACCAGTTGTTCCCTTCTTCACTATCTGAAGCAATCAGCCTCACCAAACCTGTTGAAATCGGGAAAACCCAAATTTCCAACAAATTTTATATGACTCAAAATAAAACCTTTTTTGTCCTTAATTCACAAGAAAAAGAAATATTTCCTCCGAAATTTCCCAACTATGAGTAAGCATGCATAAAACCTACTTCCTATTAACCATTCTTTGGCCACTCAAAATTTTTTTGACCTTCCAGATGAAAACAAGACTCAGCGAAAGTGGGTCATTCTGGCTAGGCATTAGTCGGTAAAAATACGAACGTACATTGAACTCACGCGACCAAAAGATGATTACATATTAAAACACCGGCACATACCATACGTGCACATATATGTACATACTCTCATCTCGGAAAAATTAACAAACAAATTTCATCAGTTGTTAAGCCATTTTTCGTTGGTAACCGCAAGTTAGATACTCATCTGAGTGCAACATACTCGCCTCTCATTTATAAATTTCAAATCAGATTGAATCTTTTAAAGTGAATTTTCTGTATATTTGAATTTTTCATGCGAAATGCAGATAAAGTGGTGAACACCACGCTTTAGATCCAAGTAGGCAATAACAAACACTTCACAAGTCTTTCACCTTTTCCAAGAAATTATTATGCAGATTTCATTTTTCCATATTAGATACTTCATCAATTTACATATTTATACTGAACTGAGGGCTGACAGCTTTGCAATCTAGATATGAAGAGGTTTGCAGTTCTGTTATATAATAAGAGATATTAACTTCCCATTCAAGTATTTTTACCGAAGAAATTTGCCATTGGATTTTCCTTTTCTCTGATTAAGCGAACAATATTGAATAAATCCTTAAGCAAAAGACGCACTGAAGAAGGGAATAGTTGACTCCTGAAATACGGCAAATTTGAAGTAAAAAAATACTTTGATCAAAAAACAGAACATTTTTCATTGTTTACGAATCTCGTTTTCAAACTAAAATTTTATGACCAAAAAATTGGCAGGGCCCATGAAAGAAACGTTTCCTTATCGTTCGATTAGATACATTTCATTTTGAGGAAAAGATTCAAATTAAAACAAAAAAGTAGATGAAAAAAGATTGAAGAATGCATATTCTTTTAGTTTAAGTCCGAAGATATATAACATTTGAAGCAATGGGAAATTTGCCGATCATATTCCATTAATTTTAAGCAATAGGTATCTTTTTTCAGGGCTATGCAGACACAAATTTAAGAAACTTCAAAAAAGTGAGAGAGAAAATAAAAGAAAATTGAAAGAGGAAGCAACACTTGATGGGATTATTTTTTGACTTCAATTTGTTGTCTAATAATTTTTTTCTCTCCAGAAATTTATCGCATCTGCAGCTCCGTGTCATGTAAACCACCTATTTCTTTATTGTCTTGTTGCAAACCAAAGGATAAATTCATTAAATTGCATACAACAGTGTCTGTTCTCTCCTATTTCATCCCAATTTCGTTTATTTCACGCCGACTCTATATCCATAATAATTAGCGTCAATTTAAATGGTCAAATTAATTTCACTTTGAAATTTTTATAAAAACCTCCCCAGTTCTAACCCAGTAATCCGAAAGTCCCATTTCACGTTGTATTTTTCTCCTAACTGCATGCCATCGAGTGCATGTTGCCTGACGGCTTGATGCAGGCAATCAATAAATATTTGCATATGACGTAAGATAATCAGCTAATCGAAGGGCTTAGTCTCACCGGGCAAGGTGAAAAATGAAAGGAAATTCGGAAGTCTTGTGGATTAGTTTTCCATTTTGTCTTTAATTTATTAATAATGGAAGTGTTATGTTATGGAAGGTTTATTAATAATGTTGTGGTAAGAAACTAGTGTTTTGATTTTGGATATGTATGGGGGCGGGGAATTATAGTACGAATTTATGGAAACCATTTTTAATTGGTTCAACTTATAACTGCTATTTTTATGGTAAACGCTTTTAATAAAAGTTAGTAGCCATGAAAAAGCCACTTCTCTGAGAGTTAAAAGCAAGCGGATATGCAGTTGTTATTTCTTTTTTTTTAAATCTAGTAAAATAAAACAACTATTATGTACCAGAGACCATATGGAGACTAATTCAGGAGGAGGCCATTATTGCTTGGGTTCCTAATTCTTGCGTGCCGATCTTCTTGCAAATTGACTTGGAAAACAATATAAGTTTACGGATACCTTTTTGAGAGGAATGAGCTTATATGCAAGCTAAAATCAATTGATCGATGTTAAATATCACGCATTTGAGATGGGCAAGGAAAAATGGGGAAAAACCTAACTGGCAAAATTTAATCATAAGTCGGTGATGATATTTGGCATCGTTCCACGTGACAGTGCAATTCCACTATCTGGAAGTTATGAACACATACCACCGACAAAAAAAAATAAAATGTAATGACCAAGATATGTTGCGATGATCACAAGATCATCCTGAGTGGTCGAAGACGATAGAGAGGAAAGAGCTAACCCAAAAATCTAAAAAGATGGCGAAATTGACCATGAAGATTCGCCCGCAAATATTCAAGCTCCAAGGGGCTCAGTCGACACGTGCTTGCCTCTGTGCTAACCAACTAAATTAACCAATATGGCACGTAGCACGTATTTACCGCCGAATGCATGTTCACCAGGACTTTGTCTCTAATTTGTTTCTCAACATTGACCGCTCACGGTTTTATTTTAAACAAAATTCCACGTTCACTGTCTGAGACTTGCCTACAGAATGAAGCTCATCAGCTGTAAATCCATCAGCCGGTCTCCGGTTTCGCTAGTCTCTGCAACAAAATTGCATCCTCACTCGCTTCAACCTCAATTTTAAATACAATATCGATGTTCTCTTTTCACCGGTCATGGAAAATTCGACATTGTTATTATATGCAAATTTACAATTTGTATATAAAATACAAATGAGTTTAAGAAATCTTAGGGAACGTAAAAGGTGGTCGGTTTTTTGATAAATAAATAAAATGATCAATTTTTTAAAATTTTAAATAATTGATGTAAATGAATGTCGGGGATGGGAAAAAAGAGTATTAAAAATGGAAGAAAAGAGGAGAATATTGCATCTTAGAGAATGCATCCCCTTTTTGGTAAAGGAAGGACTGAATCTGTCGCACAAACGCGGACACTGATTCGCCCGCAAATATTCAAAATACACTTCGTCCTGATCCTGGAGAACTAATATGGCCGAAAAATACCAAGGTAGAGCGAGAACCCTCAAGGTCGGCGTCGGTATAATCAGAGGTAGGAATAACATGGACTGAGGACACGATCCATCATTGACCTTCCTTCTTGACACTGGCATTCGGGTCATAAAATTTACAGTTTCAACACACGGTCGTGCCGCTATTTTTTTAGTTTTCCAAACTTAACTTCACATATGCTTTTCGCTAAATTGCTGCGATATTCCCTCTAAAGTATTTCTAGTTTTGATGCAGGCCCAATGAAGGGCAAATGAAATTTTCCTAATGACAAGAGAGGGGCTAAAGTGGCATCCTCTTTCCTCATATACCTAGGCCTGGCTAGCACAGAAGCATAAAAGTATGTGTTGACGAACAATACTTCAATTTTGCCATTTTCTTTAAATATTGGTTTAGCTCAGCACTTATGGTTAATCTTTTCATTAATTTCTTTTCTGGAAATATTATGTAAAATATGTATTAATAGAATAATAGCATTTTCATTTTTCAATTTTCACCTCTTCCCTTAGAATTAAGGGAAATATAACACTCATTAAGTCGGCATTGACATGTTCATGAAACATATTTACCTTGATATATAAGGTGCTTCTAGTCAAAAGACATTTTCCTTAATCTTTTTGACATTATAACCTTGAACTTGATTATCATTTCCTATGTGTTTTTTCCTAACACTCAAATTATATTTTTACTTGACTTTATAAATAGATTTGAACACCGTAATCCCCAGAAAAAATATATTTCCTCCTCCACACGCAAGAACATATTGCCTAAGTTTTACATCCTATTTTCACGCATCCTAACTCATTCGTTGCAAACAATAAGCACTTATTCAAGTATTCACTGATAAAAAAAAATATTTTCGCTTTTTTTTCCTTTTTCTTGGCATGAATTCAAACATTTTTCAAAAAAATATAAGATATTTTCAACAGAACGCTAAAAAATTACCCATTTCACTATAGGACATCAGTCTAATGTTTATTTATTTTTAGAAGATATATTTCTTAGAGAGGCCGATTTTTCACACGCTCCCCATTGAATCCTATCGGAAAAATTTAAGGAAATTAATATTGAATAAAAAAATCTCCTCAACTTGATCAGATCAATCATGATGTTTATTAATATTTGATTATTTTTAATAGATCTTAAATTGGTTACATATTTCATGATAAAAAATTACTTCCAATTTACGAGTATATTGGAGCCGAATCTTCAACAAATTCTCTATCGAAATTCAATCAATTGGAATCGGTTGACAAATAATCATTATAAAATCGAAAACTATATTAGATGTAGAATGTTACTGCGTTGTTTTATATGGTTCCCTTCTATTTTGGTTGGTTATTTACTTAAAACATTCAAATATTTAAACCTAGGAATTTATGGAAATAAAAATTGGCTTTTACGTTAAAAACAGACTGAATTATTGGTTTTTTATATATTTGTATTTCGGGAGTCAGATTCTTTGTTTTTCAGGAAAGCTTTAATTTAGATTTAAATTCAAAATTAGAATTTCCATTTCCATTTCCAGATTATCTCAATATTTTCGTTAGCAACTTTTTGACCGCTGACTGGAGATGGAGCCGCAATTTCAGAATAATGAATTAGTGAAAAATATTTAATAATAATAATAATTAAATACTCGTAATTATTACAGTTTTCTTATAAGTAGGTAAGCCGGCAATAATTTTGATTATAAAATTAGTATTTTTATTTCAACTGTTGTAAAATGTAGACTTACAAAATAAATTTAAATTTAGGTTTCTGAAAATGGAGACAACCTCCCCCCTCCCCCAATGTAAACTCGTGCCGTGAAAACCTTTCGCTCCTCAAGTGTTTTTTTCTAATACTATCATGGGTAAAGTTTGAATTCTCAACCTTACCTGGTGAAGAATAATGAGAGGGTATATAGAAGGAAGAAGAAGGCCTCCCCTTTCTCTTCCTAATAATGAATTCTGGCGACCGTTCCACCTTACAAAATTAAAGCGGCTCAAATTGGGAACCCTTGAAAAATCGTGGCAGTCGCTTCAAATGGGGGCATTTTGATAGATCACAGAGGAAGGCTGCCCTCTTTCTCCTTTTGAAAAAAAAAATTTGAGTACCTCAAAAAGAGAAACTCATACTCACTATCAATAGAACCGGGTGAAGTAATTCTAATTTCAGCCATATTTATCTTCATAGTATTATCAAACTATCTTCTCAATATGTTACTATCAGCACATCAGTGCCACTCCACGACCTTAATTTTGCAACGTTCAACTTGCAGAAGATTCTGCCGTGGTGTTGCCTAAACCTTAGTTATGCAACTTTTAACCATTAAACCATCCCAGCTTCCTCTGTGAATTATAGAACAATTCCTTCAAGTGGTAAAATTCAAGGCGTATTTTCAACCGACGTGAGCTGTTCTGGCTCTAGAACTAGACTGGTTCCGTGGGTGGACCTCCGGCCCTTTTATAATCCGTGGAACATTCCAGAAAGGCTTACAAATATTTTAGTAGAAAACTACTTAGCGCCTTTAACAAGATCTCCTTACTGGTATTAGACTCATCTGTTAAGAATTATCCTAACTAAATATTCACCCTACTGTTATACGATTTGAGTGTCCTGGCGAATTGTTACTACTACGATTGACATTGACGTCACACATAATTTTAACAAAGAGATTTTCGTCAAAACACGCCGAATATACCGGATATTCAATTTGACGTGTTACTTAAATTTTATCTGTTAGTGATTTCCACCAAACCTTTAATATGATACTTCCTATGAAAACCTATTTTACGGATGTAGGATGATGGGGGTTCGCAGTAAATTTTCTAAATATATAAGAAAATACTATTATACTTATTTGAGCAGATATCATAACGGAGAGTATTTTGAGGCCTAGATGCCATATGTTCGGTTCTTGAAGTAATTGCCTCTTTTAGCAACCCTCCCCTTTGAATCCAATGTCAAAACTAATATCTGATTCGAAAAGAACTACTCGGGACGTTTCATTTGATATCGTACATATTCGGTGAAAAATAATTTTGCAACCCTCTTCTAAGTATATAGGGACCCCCCCCCCCCCCTTGAGTTTACAGGGGGTTTGCAGTTCTCACCTTGTCATTAAATTTCGTGCTAATCGGTACAGTCGTTTCTGAGAAAAATGCGTGTGATAGACAGACAGACAGACAGTGAATCGATTTTAATAAGGTTTTGTTTTCAAAAAAAAATAAAGACCAAATGGAGATCGAGAAAGTATCGCTGACTTTGATTGTGTGAACAAACGAGAGAAACCCTCGAGGTGTTCTTCGTTCGTCCCTGTAGGCCTCAGCTGAATATGATGATCTATGATATTCCGACGCTTGCACTGGGTCTCTTTGTCTGGTTGATTTGCCCCTTCTTTGGAGGAAAAAGGGCAGAGAAAGGATTGGGAGGAAAAGTGTTATATCGATCTTACCCTTCCCAAAAGGGATTTCCTCTTCCAGTAAACAAAATCGAACTCCCCGAAAAATTATCGAGACATAAATTTATGCTGGCCATTTTTCCACTGCTCATCAATTTTAGATATGAAATTGTTGAGGAGCTATAACCAATTGCCTACCTTGAGAATTCACACACACACACATTTTTGCGGGTCATCTTCACTGTCCAATTTCACTCAAAATGCACCTGACTCCTGAAGTTTCCCTCATCAATCCGTCCACCCAATGTTGTCAACACACATCTAGTTGAGCACCATGCCTGCAGTAGCACTTCATTGTAATCAAAATGTTTTTTTTAAAGAAGAGATATGTTTAGAGAGTTGGTAACCTTGGTGAAATTTCTTAAACTATAATATAATTTTTAACAGAAATCTGGCAAATTTTACCTAAACTCTCTATTAAATTAAGTTCAGAAGAACTGGGAAATTGAGGTAAAATGAATAGAGGTGACAGAGCAAACCTTTCAAGGGAAAAAGGATCAAGGCAATGGAAGGCCTGCATCCTCGTATTTTCATAGTCAATTCTATGTACTAATGAAATACTGATCATGTAAGGTCAGCTTATAAGCTATACACTTTCAGGAAGAAAGCGTATACATCTTTTGGGGGGCCTTAAAAAACCTTTCCCTTGGCTTGAATGCCAAACGAAAACTTGACTTAGGTGTTTAAGAAAAAACAAAAAAAAATGCTAAATTGAAGGTTAAACGACTATTGCTAGGAAGTTCCAAATTCCACCTTTAATTCGAATTAAAACATCCTCGTTCACATTCCGGCACATACCCGATGCACGACTGGTCAGAAGGCGAAAGAGGCAGTGAATTTTCAGGCGTTGCTATGCAATGGAACCCACTATCCCACCCACTTGCACATCAAGTAAGTACAGAGTCACTGGCGTAGAAGAGTTAAGGAAGATTACGAACTTCTCAGAAATTCGAGCGGAAGGGGGGGGCGAAGCACATTATCAAAAACCGGCATATGTCTGGAACAAGAAGACTATATACAAGAGATTCAACTCCCAGCGCATTCTCCGAAATTTTATGGTGATGAAAAATCATTGCGCATCGTCAACGGTAATTGCGGGAGAAAAATTCTGTAGAGTTAGTGCCGTGTATGTGATGCAGTGTATTGAGGTGTGGCCACGTGGTTGCGAGCATGTGGCATTATACAGTTGTTTATGGCTTGTCGTATGGGATGGGGAAACATACACAAGAAAATCATTTACCAATGAATTTTCTTCGCCTGTATACAGTCTTCTTAGTCCCGGTATAAGAGGAAATAGGAACAAGCGAATGCATGACTTCCGATCCATCCTCTTGTCCGTAAGTGGTGGCATTGAAAGGGTATCATTTATTTTGAACTATTTCGATATTGCTGATAAAAACCCTGGGAAGGTCAACCTTACCACCGTAATCTTCTAATTTAACCCATTCTGGCATAGACTGCTCAAGTCAGTGTAGGTGGATTTAATCGGGAAATTACTAGATACCAAAGAAAACCTTAAGAAACCTTTTATTGCCCTTTTTGACGAAAAAACAGAAATTTGGTGAACTAGAAATATCAGTTCAGTGTAAAGAATAATTACCGAAGACGTTGATATCTACATAAATATTGCACATGGTGTTAATTACAAATGAATGCGTTTCACTTTAGCTAAAAATACATTAGAACTGTTGCACTCATTTGTACACAAAACAAAACACATTTTTATAAATAAGTCAAGCTTATTAAGCAATGTGACGGTCATGGTTACTTATATGCACATATCCACATGCATACATATTTATATGAAGCGATAATTGAAAGAAATTACAGAAAAGTGCAATATTCACCTAATGGAACGATATTGTTGTTATAAATCAAGTTTTTCCACACTTTCCAGCACGTGATGTTATGTTCTAGTTCGACCTAGGAAAATTTTCGCGGTCAACACCACATAACAAACGCAGAAAAGGTTCTCGTGTAAGGTTAATACAGAAGTTGTCATACATATATCATTATTGCTTTGATTTCCTTTATCTTAATAGATAGTGGATTTTTCCGAGAACATTATATGGAAGTGTAATGTTTTTTGTTGCTTTAGGACTATGATATTATTACTGAAATGATTTGTTTGTTCAAGGTTAACAATATGCCAATGCGTTGTTAGTAAAAGCGAATTATGATAGTTACATATTTCCATGTACTTGGTTTTAGGTTGATATATCATAGGTAAACAAGGAATTGTAATATTACAGTTGCTACTAATGAGGAAATGGACATAACGAGCTGAATGTTACTCACAAAAATAATATATTCTTTTCCTCGTAGTTACCTGCATTAGTAATGACAATTGCAAAACTTTTTCTATGCAAATACAACGAAATGCTATGTTATAAACCTACAGACATATATGCATGTGCTATAATATTTTACTAGATATATGGCCAAGCAAGTGAAAGCATTATTCATAGATATCAAAGGCTTATGCATTTTGGAATGACCCTTACTAAAATCTGCGTTTTAAATATACTAAAACCAAACGTGGAGAAAGTGCTTTAATCTTAGTCATCAGATGAAATATCGACCTTTCGATCTACATGCAAAAAATGGGAGTCAATTAAAACCAATATCTCATTGAGATCTCTTACCGGCAACCTTAATGCAAACCAGTTTATTTGCAACATAGTATATGCATGATCATATGTAGCTTACCAAAGTGGGACAGTCAATAACCTTGCCCATCTACGCTCTCAGTGAATATGAAAAATTATCATCATCATTAACTTATTGTTTTTTTTTGCAGTAGAACAATACGTAATTTTGAGGAAATTGATCTTGAGAATGAAAAATATAATTTTGTATTTTTAAAATAATCTAAAATGCTGTTCGCTTTTGTTCCATATTTTTCATCCTTTGCCTTGCCTTAGATTGTAGATGGTAGATAGGAAGTACTTGTTGGACATTTGACAATCAAAAAACGTTTGATGTTATCCAACTGGCGAACTGTTCTTTCCTAAGTTATAGAAAAGAGTGAAATATTACTAAACAAATCATCTGGGTTTCTTTATTGTTTTAAGTTTGTTTCGGGGCAATTTCGTTCCAAACTTCCTGTATCCTGCCTTCATCACACAATATTGAAATTTAACGTCCTTTAAATATTTATTTTTCCACGATAATGTTAATTTCATTTCAAAATATCTACCCAAAACCCTTCATCTCCCCAAAAAAAAAACCCATCAACTTTAGAATTTCCAGCAATCTTGAATCTACTCATAGACTTTCAGCAAAAAAATGGTCAGTGACCATTTTTACATTTAGCATTGAAATGCTATGTACATGACCATGTTAGCTTGCAATTGAATGCGTTTACCCTTAGCAGTTCCGCTCAAGCAATAGAGAACACAAAATTGCTCAAACAGCTCTTTCAAGAATTGAGTTATGATTTGGAGACAGTTGAGAATTGATCTGTTGTCGAATCGGAGTTGTGTTATGGTCATTTGATTGCTGGATTGTATTGTGAATATTATTAGGATGCATGAAATGCAGTTCGAATCGAAAATTAAGAAAAGAAAAATTAAGAAAATTCACATAGGCGTTATGAAATATGGTCTGCTCGTTTTGAGTGATATTCCCGGCAACTGAGCACTGAACTCAATAAAAAATTCCAAATTAGCGGTTGAACCGATATTTTTTGTGTAGAATTCCACCTTATTTTTGCGTGCGTTTTCGTAGCTTCTCGTGATTCCCTATTATGTATTTTATATTGGTGATGTAGCCCCAAAGCACCAGATTAAAAAAACAGGGAAGTGTTGTACATGAGGTGAGAGGAATTGAAGTGGCCAAAGGAGCCCATTGCTCATATTCCCATCCCCAAGCCTGGTTAGTACACAGGCGTGCAACCACACATCGACGAGATACTTTAGTGAAGCTACATTTTGGTGCTGGTCATCAACTCAATCAATATAAAAGAAATGCTCTTTAAAGAAATTCGGCTTCACATGATAATTTTGATAGGGTAGCATGATCTGGATCTGTAGCTGTAGCTTGAAAATACGTTGCCTTAAATGATAAGTTTAAAATGAATTATGACTTCAACCGAATTTGAAATTGGCACACAATTATACGTTTGCCTGGCCTAAAAATGCTTCCTTTAGTCTTGTTATTCTTAGTCAATATTCTACAGCCAGTACCTCTGGTGCTCAGAGTTGGCGGTGAAAAAGACGGGGCGGCAAGCCTGTTGGGCGAACCAAAATTAAATGGCCGAGGAAAACCTCCATAGCGGTGGCACCGGGAGACGCTGTTACACATTGGTTTACCGGCCGCGATATAGTAGGCGTATGCTCTAAAGGCCTGGTTAGGGTGGTCAGACCCGAGTCTGCACGAGGACTCATCTGAAGTGGTAATAGGTCACGAAACCTTACCAGGGGTATACTGGTACCGCTGAATTCACACACTTCAGGTGAATTCCTGTTGTATGTGTGTTCTGCTCCGTTATTGCGGTTGATGCCCTAGTGGGAGCTTTATGGGGGTTGTGGTTTCAACACGGGAGCCGTAGTCCTTAGTTCGGTAGAGATTTAGGTAGATCTTGCATCCACCAGTACGAATGTTGAGACATACACTTGGCAGAGACTGGTTCCGATGTAGCTTGTCACAGCGGGACTCTGATTGTGGTCACGAAATCAATCCGTATCTTAAGAAAACCGACTGTGCGATTAAGTCCCCCAAGATCGGTAAGCACGCAAAAGCAATAATGATGATGGTTTTGTAAGTCAGAAACTGAACCTCCTTTCAAGACATACTCTCATCCTAGAAATCAGATACCTTTACTGACAATTAGGAATAGATACGTATACAAGTGGCTCACTTTTGAAATGGTACTTACGCTGCTATGCTAGCTGACCTTCCTATGCAAATAAATTCGACAGTAACACACAAGTTCTAGCTCACCTACCTCTTACTCAGTACAATATTAGATGGTGTACACATACAACATTAACCAGCTATAACCATTTTAATCGAATGAACTATTTTATTCAACTGTCGTCTGTAGAATGCAACTTCTTACAATAATAAAATAATTGTACAATTTAAAGTCATAGAACGTGCTTTTCATAAATCTTGTAGTTATATAAGCGGCAAACATTTATCTAATAGAAAACAAGGCAATATTTACTTTGATTCAGACAAGATACATATTTGAGCATTCTAACTTTAATTGTGATAAAAATGTTGGTGATTACAGATGTAGACGGAAATTATGTGGAACTTTCTAAATCACACGTTTTAGTGCTACTAGGGTTATATCAATAAACATAAAGATAGAAGCTAGCCTAAACCTAAAAAACTCATAGACGAAATACACGGAAAAAGATGGTTATGTTAACAATCCTCCCTCGAAATCAAGCCTATACTAGTGCTGAAGTGAAAATTATAGGTACATGAACTCGATGAGGTTGATTTCAGGCCATTCGATTGGGAGGGCAACTGTTTGTTTTCGGGGTTGACGGGGTTTAGTATGGCTAAAAGACCATCCTAGTTTGCTGAAGTCAAAATTGACCATGAAGTTGTGCCTGCAATTACTGATGTTTCATTTGCACGTATTCTTTGAACCGATACGCGGGACTACACCGGAACTTGAAATACGAAAAAAAGCACCATGATGCGAACCTATCGGAAAATAACACGCAAAGCAAAAAATGCAAAAAAAATAGCGTGCGTGGAGCTTCAAATTCGAGACCTGAGTGCCGAGATGGAGCGAGAAGAAACGGATCAAATCGCCAATTGATATTTTTCCTACCCATTTTCAAGAGGTGGAGGCGTCTTCGTGAAATGATGCAATTGAGTGGGGATACGGTGAGCTCGGAGCTGCCGAAGTCACTCTGGTTGGAGCGTCTTCCTGACTCGGGATCACTGGAGGTGTTGTCCACCACGGCCGATAAAATACACGTGTACGCGTGCCCCGTGGTTGATGCGGTCATCAAGCTCGCTCGGTTTGTGATCGTAATCATAGTCGAGGTCCGCTTCCCAAAATGGGTGTTCGGGTAGTCGCTCGCCGGGACCCTTACGGAGCTCAAGCGCAACAAAAAACTAGTTTCGCTGGGTGCCTCGGCAACGGCTACCCGAAACGCAGTACCACGTCGCCTTACAATCTTTGGTCTCCTAAGGAGATGTTGCTTTCTGGCCGACACGGGCGCTGAGGTGTCGGTTCTCCCTGTACTCCGTCCGAACACCCTATTTCCGCAAAATTTACACCTGTTCCCATCTGCACTTATGGCTATAGACAGGTGGACGTAAGTCTTGGGCTGCGTTTTAAGACTTGATGAAACAGGGGTATCCTGCAGACCATCCAAAAGCTGTAGGTCCTCTCCACTTCATTTGGTTCCTAAGCCAAATTGCAAATGGTGGCCATGTGGAGATTATTGGCGTCTGAATGCTCAAACAGTTCCATATCAAGATCCCATTCCACCCATCCATGATTTGGGGCACTTGCTAGCGAACTGCCGTGTTTTTACGACCTTGGATCTAGCCACAGGCGTATTACCAAATCCCTGTCGCTACCGAAGACATTCCAAAGACGGCTATCTGCACACCTTCCGGACTCTTCGAGTTCACTAGAATGACTTTTGATTTCTGCAACGCTGCGCAGACTTTCCAGAGGTTCATCCACTCTGTCTTACGAAACTTTAACTTTTGTTTCGTCTGCATGGGTGATGTTTTGGTCGTTTCCTTTTCAGAATCTGAGCACTTAGAACATCTTGACTGCATTTTTCAACATCTCCTTGAGGCCGGACTTGTACTCAACGTTGAAAAATGCAGAGACCTCCACACGAGATTGAGGCGATTAAGAGTTTTCCGCTACCAACCACGATGAAGAATCGTCGAAGGTTCTTGGGAATGTTAAATTTCAATCGTCGTTTTTTGCCCAGGGCCGCTTATCACTAAGCGATCCTGAACGCCAAATTGTTTGTCCCTGGCTGCATCATAACAAAAATAATTATTAAAGCGCAGTAAAAGTCGTAATATGAAAATAAAAGTGAGGCCGCTTATCACCAAGCGATCCTGAACGCCAACTTGTCTGGGCCCTGGCTAAAATTAAAAGTCGTAATATGAAAACAAAAGTGTGATATAGCTGTTAGAAGTTGAATTTGGAATATATGGTTATAATTATCAATTCCTGCCTTTTAATTTGTGTCGGGAAAACGGTTCCTCTAAACTTTCATCGAACCGGGCTCTACCTGCACAACAAAAATCCCTGCAATAACAGCTGTTCCTAAAATTGCTAGCATATATATCATTTCGTCTTAACCCAAAACAAACGCTAAACTGATATGCATTTACTGATATGCAGCGTGATCAGGTCTATAATCGAGCCGTGTAGTTTAAGGTTCATACAGCAACAAAAAGAAAAGGTTAATGATATGATTATTTTCGCTTAGTTTCGTCCCGAACAAGAGATCAAGACGTCGATGATCACCAGATATTCTATTAATGAAGCTTCAATTTGTCTTTGAAGTCAATTACATGAATTTTTCAAAAATTGTAAAGGAATTACATCTTTAGTTGATGAAGTTGGCACTCAGATCAGAAACCTTTCAGCTCGTTTTGACGGAAAATTAGTATCCATATCCATAAGACTTGACACCAATTTCATCTCTTGTTTCTAATATAATTATAAAATAATTATTAACAGAATTATCCAATTTAGTTGCCTCTTACAGTGCCGAAAAATTAGAAATTACCTATCCACAAAGGAACCTAACTATTAACTAAAATTCGAATAAGAGTCATTCCATTGTTTAAGTTAGAGAACCTTTTGTAGGACCCTTTAGTAATATAATTCCGAATTGTTTTTTATCTTTCTAATGTAATATATATCTTATCTTCAAACGAAAAATTAGTCCCCAACTCAACAATAACGAGCATGCTTGCATGCTAATCTACTGACGGAAGTACTATTTAGACCGAATAGCTCACTTGAAAACTATTCATAAAAATCATATTTGATATAATAGTGGATAATCGCCCATAATTGCATATGATCTCCATGAACAATTGTTCAGAGTTTAGTTCGACACCGTTAAAAATTTATATCGTTCAAAGGTTGTTGTGCTCGTACTGTCGACAATTTTGCAAAAATTCTAGGAAACTAAAAGGGGAAGTATTCATGATGTGAAAGTTGCAATAGTTCCAATGAGTAATTATTTCGTGTATTCGAAAAGTATTTTAGAATCATTTTCTTGAATTTATTATATTTTTTATAATAACATGGCTATAATTTTAAAATAGAAAAAAAAGTTGTTTATGATTGCTTTAGTTTACTATTATATATAAATTATATTTCAACCCCCAATTTCGAAGGAATTACTATGAACAATTTATTTAAGTACGTTGATTAACGTATTTTACCACATTAGTATTCTCATACATGTAGATAGTAATATATAGAAGAATTTACACATTGCTAAAATAATTTGTTCACCATATTTTACAGTCCATATAACTTTTCTAATTGTGCTCCATAAAAAAAACAAATAGTAGTTAATTAGTAAATTTTATTATTTGCTTGGAATAAATATTTACATAAATATGGTTTGTATAATACTAAAAATTTCCAAAAAAAATGCGAAGCAAGAGAAACGGTTCATTTTTTGATTATAAATATTTTAGCCGGGGAAAATTTTAAATATTTCTTAGAGCAATGAAATATACAAATAAATATACAATAAATTATTCTTACTAATGAAGGAATATTTATGAAAATGTAACATTTTATAATATAAAGAAAGAGAAGAATTTCGGATAAAACGGTAATCTTTCGAGTCAGGAATAAAAAAGGAATATACATAACAAATAACTTTACAAGTAAAGATTCTAGTGTATGTACCTTTCAAATGTTTTAATTTAGAGACTCATTCTTAAAAACAAAAACCATTCCCCATAATTTCCGAAATACGAAAAACCCAAGTCACATGTAAAAATAGATCTATCATAAATCAAAAATAAATACCTCCAGTCAAGTGAAATCAGAACCATCAATTAACTTCTTAGATATATCTTAATTTTGAAAGCTTTGATAACTAAAAACAACAATAATCACACTTGAAATAGATACGATAACAAAAGCTATTAATCAATCAAAAGTTTATTGTGTGCGAAAGATAAGTTTAAAACAATTTTCTAGTTTGTCGTACTGAAAATGCGAGTATGCATTGACGGGGTAATGTTCTATTGTATTTACAGTCGGGTATATAGATATCTTAATAAATACAATGGTGATAAGGTTCCGTTTGGAAGATATGCTAATTAGAATCACGTGTTTTTTGCTGCTAATTTAAACTTGTGGTCATGTGAGTAAAAGGCAAGCTATTATCGTTGGCAGATCTTCAGCGGTATATTAGCTATTGTAGATTACGTTTCTTTTTTTTTGCGATTTCAGTTTGAATTGAAAGTAAGGTTCATTAATAAATATTAACAGTATTATAGAAATATGATAAGTAGTAACAATAGCAGCAAAATTTCTTTAGTATATGACCCCTCCTCTTTCACATTGCATGTCAAACGTAACTCCTCTTATTAGCCGACACGTACAATATGTATTCGGGAATTAACACTACATATAATAGTTTCCTTTCCCTTCCACCCTGTTTCGTCTAGGAAGCCCTCACAGTATTGTGCCCATATGAGATTAATCCGGTAGGGTCTGCACTTCTAGATCTAGCCCCCCGGGAGAAGGTTGGACTTTCTATCCCATTCCTGAAGGTTCTGTGAAGGTTTTGAAGGGGGTAGGAAGAAATCCCTCTTCTTCAATTCTGATGAAAACTCATAGCGACCACTTTACCTTAAAATATTATGGCGCCTTAAATATTTTTTGTTAACATCATGGTAAAGGTCGAATTACCAGCTCTACCCCGCAGAAGGTGAACGATCTGGAGGGGATCTAATGGAAAGAGGAAGGTTTCCCCCGTCTCTAAGCTTGTTTAAGGATTGCGTCGGCCAATACCCTTACCAAATTCTAGCGCTTCAAAATGGGGCTATTTCGTGCCATAACAGTAAAATTTAATTACGAAACCCCCAACGAAGGAGTAAAGAAGTCGGGAAACCGAAAGTTTGACGCTAAAAGGTTTTTTGTTTCCCTATATGAGGAGCATAACGCTGATAACATTGGCTCGAGATATTTAAATCACTCAGTTCATCCAGGCAATGGCAGTAACCTGCCCAGAACTGAGCAATTTAAATATCCTAACGATATCTCTTCACTATAATTTTCAGTAATTGACTTCTATTAAGTTCATCCTAAAATCATGAAGTAATGTAGGCTCTTATATATAACATGATCCTACCAAGTTTGGTGGAAATCACACTATTATTAACAAAATTATAATAGATCAAAGTGGTCGTTTCTGGGCAAAATCAAGACTTTCAATGTCTCCATAACGCGAAAGTGGATATTCTCATATTATATATGCATATTTACGTGCTAACGATAATACTAATGGAACCCTGACATGATTTTATAAAAGAAATAAACAAAACTTTTCATACCTGAAGTCTGCAGCTTCTGGTTTCCCGGCTTCCTCCTTTCTCCTCCTCTTGGTAGGGATTCAACTAATATTCACGGCTCGTAACAGAAGGGAGAAATGTTGGATCTTCTACCACTTGGAGACAACCACTGCGCTATTTTCCATGATGACAGATACATATTTTCGAAATAGAAGATTGTGAACAGTTGATATCGGAAAATAGAGAAGTTGAAGAAGATACCAAACGAGCATTTTTTTAATCTCAGTTTAAGTCTATTGTAGGACCGCAGGGTTACATCTTTCATTGGCTTTGGCTTAGAGAATAGACCTCCAGGGGCTTCCTTACGAAAAGGTGTTGTGACTTTGCGCGTCTGTAGATTCTTAGTTGTACAAAAAACTAAGCAAGTATAATGCCTTTTTGGCATCCCTAGGGGCCTTTGAGATTTACAGGATTGATAAACTCTTTAAAATTTTGGTTTTCTATCGTCTCTATTTACTGACCTCCCCTCCCCTTAAATTGAATGCGTCTTGGACTTCAAATATTTTCAACGACGTCAATGGAGCTACATCCTTGTTCAAACAGAATGGGAGGATAATTAACCACAACTTCTCCAAAGTGAAGTGTAGCTTCGCCCGTTTTGTTTGACAATTGTCGACTTGTGATCGATCATACTCTAGTTTCTAGGTTCATTGGAAACTCGCTATTGGACGCTACCTGGTTAGATTTCTTCTTTTCTCTGACTTGAAATCTATAACTGATGTAGTGTGGAATATTTCGTGGATATATCTTTCTTGAGGAATAAAAAAAAATCCACATAGTCGGTTATTTGTGTGTTATCTTTACTTGATTATTGATGACATTACACTCCACCTCCTATGTCATTCAATTCTCTATAAATGATAATCCTACAGCACGAAGTAGGAGTAACTTTGCTGAATCCGGAGATGATCCTTTTAAGATTGTTATTACGGTGACATCGGGAAAACATATACATATATGAAAAGAACATTCGATCTTCAAGGATTATATAATTTTTTTGGAGGTAGCCATTAAGAGGCGTAATTTTGGGCCTATGGTTTGCATAATGTGACCAATATCCCGGCGGTGCTACATTCTACTTCCGATGAACCCCTTCAAAATATTTGTAGTTTTATCAGTAATTTCTGCATAATAACGAAAATTCATTCAACTAAATAAACTGCATATGTTACACATATGATTAGATTTCTATCTTCAGTAGAAAGTACAATCAATAAATGCATCTACACAAAAAGTAATATTGCAGTTATACATGTGTGTAAAAGCTCCAAATAGTTACATTAAGAATAATTTACAACGAACACAACACGTTCATATTCGCATCAGTAACTACAAATATTAATGGTGCATGTTATTGGCTACTATATTACACAATCAATTAAATGATTAAATGATTGAGCTGTTAGTTTTGCTGAGATATAATAACAGCATGCGCTTTTTCAATCTCATGAATTACAGTTCGTGAGAATATTTCAGAATTATTAAAGTTGCAATGTAATTTACACTGTAATTTTCAGTTTATAGATACTTAAAATTGTATTAAAGCTGTTAAGGCATATAAAGTTTAGGTTTATCAAATGAGATATCTAAATGATTTAACCTCTGAATATTTACCGCATTAAAAGTGTACTTATTATCTGATTTAATTGTTCATGGTTTTAACATTTTTTATTTTATTTTTTTATTATTATTTTTTTGATTTTGATTTTTAAATTTTTGGTTTTTGGATTGATGAGGCCCTGAGTCTGCATTCATTTTATGTCAGATGAGAACAGTGAAGAAGGAACGGTTCTTCATTTCTAGTGCAGGACATCTTAGTAAAAAAAAATGAAACGGACGGTTCAGTCAAGGCCTGTTCGAACGCTGGCATTCACTTCATTGACAAGCATGACGTGTTTGCTAATTAAAAAAAAAAGCATTTTACAAAAGAAAACACGACTAAGCCTTTTATTTTTACTGATTGTAGTCCCCGAAAATTATTAACCTCTTGATATTTTTTAAAAGGCTAACTTCAGCAGTGAAGCCTTCGATAGCCCCTTTAAACCTATTGTATTTAAGCAATCACAAATATCCAAGACCGGAGGCGTGGTTCGAACTGCGAGACTGGATTAAGTGTGCGAAGTTGATGTCTCGGCCACTTCGGCCATTGCACCGTCTAACTGTTCACAAACCTTATAATTCGGTGTTTCAGTATAGGGCATCCACACAGTCACTGGTGGAGTATAGGACACCGGCACAGCCAGATTGTGCTTCAGTTTCACTATCATACCACTTAATGCTGTGCCAGTGATAAACTCACAGAAACGAGAAACCCATAACAACTGGGATTCGAACTCAGAGCAGCAACCCAGAGCAGACCATAGCCATAATATTGTCATTGACCTT
This sequence comes from Hermetia illucens, assembly GCF_905115235.1. NCBI lineage: Eukaryota > Metazoa > Arthropoda > Insecta > Diptera > Stratiomyidae > Hermetia > Hermetia illucens. The sequence goes on from NC_051851.1 coordinate 162,662,491, forward strand.
TATGTAAGATATAGAAACATGATTCTATAGTAACTCATTTTTCGAGTATCTTATAGTCATGGATTTAACGACATTTAGTTAATTTTCAAAATAATCACTTTTGTTTCCCTTTTCACAATTTTATTTGCAAAACCCTGTCATCTCCTAACTTCCTCCAAAACTCTAAAATTCACATAAATATTTCCAAATTTTCAAAACACATTTTCCTAATATTCCGAAAACGATCATTAACCTTATTGTTGTTGCGATCAGTTAGAAGAACTTGCCGGTCCCAAAACATGCTGTAAGCAGAACTATCACATGATCTCGTGAGCAGCCCAGGTTAGTATGCTAGGTGTTGATGGATGATGTTCGTGTATTGCACCGGAAGGAACTCGCCTGCTCTTTGCTGTAAAAATAAGCATGCAGCGGGTCGACTTGGCGATGATGTTGTGTCGCTACGTCAACCATGCCCCTGCCTTCGATGTCACGAGGCAGGTTCATCCGCTTCACGACAGAATTTGGATGATTCATTCGTAGTTTGGACATAGTAGTACGTATCCGCTTCTGGACGTTTTCCAGATCGGTCTTCGTCCACGGCAGCATTCCAAATGCAGCCAGCGAATATGTTCATTGCGCTTATCTTATTCTTCCCCGAAAGATGCGATTTCAGTACCAGCTCTACACATTGCAGGAATTCGAACAGAAAAGCATCTTTCGGATCACCAACTCGAGCATGGGTTCCTTGCAGAATCCCTAGATACTTGTAGAAGTCTGTCTCGGTCATAGCTTCGATTTGGAGGTCACCAATGCTATGTCCAGCATGTGGCTCATGATAATCTTTCCGAATGGGTTGGATTCGACACTTGTCTAACCCACATTCCATCCGAATATCACGGCTGAATATATTTACTATTCACAACAGACTCCTAAGGTTCATCAGTACCAACACACAGCTTTATATCATCTAAGTACATTAAGTCTGTTAGCTTGCACTTAGCACGTAGGCTATATTTGATTGCGAAACCATGCCCTCTAGTATCATTCAGTAACCATGAAAGGGGGTTCAGTGCCATGCAAAACCAAAGAGAACTCAACGAATCCCCCTGAAAGATGCTCGTCCGTATATGAATAGGCTCTGAGGTATTGGCACCCTCAGACGAAGACGCTGATAAGGTGGTATGCCACCCTTCCCCGACTCTCGCCAAAAACTTTATTAATTTCGGACCAATGCCATACCGACCTAGGACATCGATTAGCCGCATGTACACTATTGAAACCTTTGCCATAATCGATATAGCAACTAAAGAGGTTTTTAGGCCTCTAGTTGCTTGTCCTACAACCCCTTGATCCGACTCGGCAGCCCTTCTGCTCCTCGGACAGAATGTTGTTGATCACGAGATGCGCATTGTCCCTTCCACTAATAATGGACGTTGTAAATTTGTAGACGGTTGGTAAGCAAGTAATCGGTCTTGTGTCCGCGGGATTCTGCACCGTGTTATTTTTTTAGGGACATGGTAGGTAATTGCCGCAGTGAGGAAGGGTGGAAATTTCTCCGGCCGACTAATGACCTGATTTATGCTAAGCGCCAACCGACTGTGTATACTGCTAACTTTCTTGTACCAGAAATTCTGCACCCGACCCAGGCCACGGCTCTTCCAATTTTTGAGCTTTTTATGGCTCATTGAACTTCCTCTTCGGTAACATCCGCAAAATTCATACCAAGCATAGTGGCGTGGCGGGTGCCTTCGGCAGTGATCCACTAAAATATTTTTATTTTCTTATTTTTGTTTGTTCATTTTATTCTTTATTCTTGTGATATTTCTCCTCTCTTGGTGGACTCCGGCGACTCAGGATGGTTTTTGGCCATCCGACAAATCATATAAATCATTACAAACCTATTAAATATCAATAGCCTCCTTTTGGCAAAAGAATACCACACTGCACAAACCCATATTTTAATTAATTTCTGATTTTTTAAAATATAGATGAACCATAAATTATATATATTTTAATCAATAATATAAACTTCCTAAAGCAATTATTCTCACCTTTTCTCTTATTAACCTTGTTCATTTAAAGCTTGGCATTGAAAGATAAAGCTAATGAGACTGTTAGCTAGAAAAATCTCTAATTATAGGCATAATTGACTTTGAAACAAAGTATTTTTCTGCGAAATTTATTCAGCATCAATTTTTTTTACCTTTCATCTTCAGATGTGTATATTATGTTCCCTGTATTGTTATCATGAAAATAAAGTTAGGGCAAAGTCAATGAAAATTATAAATCCGAAAACAATCTTTATCTTTAAAGAAGAAATTATATTTGTACTTATATGAAACTTTTATCACCATTTTGTTTTCAAATTTTATGATTCCAGCAAATTTATTTTAGTATGTTATCACCTGAAAGATTTAATTTTACATTAATTTGGAATGACTTTCGAACGTTATCATTTTGCCAATCCAAAAATTAATACCTATAATTCATTTTGTTGCAAAATTTGCCATCTTGACACAATATTGACGCATTGAAAAAATCCATTAATCGATAATAGCAAATGCCTAGACTTTCATATAATATCTATCCATTCCCGGCCAGTAGAATATATGGTACTATTGGAATTTATGACACTTTTTTGTTGCAATGCGCAACACAAACGTTTGCCAACAATATCATTGTCTGAGCTAAATTAAGCCTGTTTTTTTTCCTTTTTTTCAAATCAGGTGTTTAAGGCAATCATATGATGAAGTTTTAGGTTATGTAACTATTTTTATATAATTGTTGCACATATACATATTTGAATTATTGAGTAAAATATATTGTTTTCACGTAGATATAGCTATCAATTCTATACAACTCCATCTAGACTAATTTCCGCGATACAACCTAAACTTATTGTATTTATTGTTTTTATGACAAATCTTAATTATCATCGATAAAACTTTAAAGATATAGCGACAGCGTGATTTATTATAATAAATTGAACTACCCCCATTTTGTTTTATATTTTTTCAAAATTGTTGCCGGGGTAATATTAGGCAATTTTTATATAATATACGAAAAGTATTATGAAATTTTTGATAAGATAAATAAGAAATAAAATGAAAATTATTTCTTGGGAATAATTTGTCTTATCAAAATTCCAAAGGTATTTTTAAAACTTTGTCGTATTTGATAATATTTTATAAAATTGAGTTTTTATGGCCCTTTTCCCAAGAAAAATCTAAATAAAATGGTATAATTTTAATGTTAGGAAAACTCCATATACATATGTAAACCTCTAGATTTAGATCTTCTGCTCTGGTTGTTTCCACTTATTTCTTAATGAATCGAAAAATTTGATTTGAAATTTTTTAGATTCAACATACTACCAACTTAAATAGAATAAAACATTCCCAATTATAGCAAATCAATATGCTATCCATACAGAACTACGTACCCATTTTAATAATAACAATCGACTCGTCTATACCTCAAATGTATCTGACGCTGCAATTTATTCCAATTGAATCAAATATTGCGTTTGAATAAATTGAAATTTATTAACACTGTGATTTGTGAGCACGCAATTCCTTCTCTTATTATATAATTGAAACAATTGCCCCCACATCCAATAAAAATTATTATTGAGTTTTAGTTTGATTATTCCTACTGGCGAATTGTCAATTGCTTAAAGTGGGATTGAATTTAATGGATAAATGGCGGTTGTACTGTTGTAAATTGTATCTATTCAATGTGGTTTCAGCTTTTTCCCGATTGAGATGTATATCTTTTTTTCTTTATATTTGGTAATATTTTATTTATGATGTTTTTATAATATTTTTGCCATTCAAACAAAAATATCAAATGAGCTATATCGTATTACAGTATTTGATAAAATTTTATGAAAAATAGCAACATTTGTGGAGAAAATTATATTAATTATAAGAAGCTAACTACACTTCAGATGAACAGATATAAATTTGATTGAAAACATCTCTATATAAAAACATGTTCATATAAGGGTGAAGTTTGTATTCTTATGGAAAAATGATAGTCTAACTAATTCTCGACTTTGCAGAATTAAGAGTACATTTTTCAACCGATTGTTTTTCATTTTCTTCAGCCTTTGTCGCGTTAAGAAGCGGGGTCAGCTTTATTTGTCAACCAATTCCAATGGTATATTACTCTAACTAGAGAAAATTTCTAAGTCCACCGTACAGATGCTAGGCGAATAAGCTATACTTATATGTCCAACAGCAATTTTAAAAACTGAGAATGGTAACAACATCTAGTATTTTCAATCTCATTATACGCCCTGGCAGTTCGTTCTAATTTCTAACTTCATTCAGAGTACAATAGGTCATACTACTTTTTGGACGTCATTCATGGTATGTTCGTTTAAGGCCACAGTGAAGCGCGGTAGGTGAAATGCACAGCCGTCTACTCTACATCGTACTCTTCAGGAAAATTACTTAGAGTCGATTTTATAATCCTTCGTGTCCCAAGTGAACTCCTAAGTGCTTCTATGTTTCCTCTCGTTCTTCGTTCTTTGGAGCCATTTTTAACACCCTTGGAAAATGTATTGGCTGGAATGGTTAAGGTTCTTTGTATGGAATTTTATAGGTCTCTTTTGGTTTCTATAGATACTTGTAAAATAGTGTGCATGCAGATTACTTTTTGTCACAATGCGTACGAGCAAAGTTAAAGGATATTCAGGTCTTTAATGATAACTACCATTTTAATGGAAAGCTACTCTACGAATACCTCCAGAAGGACATATTTCTCTACTTTTTTCCTATCAAAATGGGTTTACTGTCTTCTCTCACACGCACTTTTCTCGGAAACGACTGCATCAGATGGGATGAAATTTGGTGCACGTATACATACTACTTTTTGGCCCCCTACATGAGGATGGATGATTCCGTAGCCTACATAACGACGAAATCTATGAGCGATACCATTCCCGTCAGGCTGTGGATAAAATCCGGCTCAATAGGTTACGGTGGGCCGATCACTTAATCCGGATGGATGAGGATGATCCAGCCCGGAAAGTCAATAAGGGCAAAATCTATGGTAAAAAAAGAAGACGAAGCAGCCCCTGGTTCTAAAATGGAGCGATGGCGTAGGCCAGGACGCCAGACAGCTTTTAGGGATATCGAATTGGTCGACCTCGGCGCAAAACCGGGATGCCTGGAGTTCCTTATTAAGGCAGACCCAGACCGGATACCGGTTGTTGCGCCGTTGATGATGATGATAGATACTATGTTATGCCATGCATAGGGTTAAAATCATTATATTGTGTTGAGTTTAAAGAGGTTCGCCAAACAAGCGAAGGCGGGATACAAATTTTATTCTCCGAATATAGCCAAATCGATCAAAAAATAGGGGAATGGGGAGTTAAAAAGTACAAATTTAAAGCGAAAAAATCTGAAAAACGATCCCAATCTAGGTCTTAAAATACGTCTTGTATCTATCTCTGTTCAAATGAAATTAACAATATCAAATTTCTATATTTTCGAATTTTATTGGAAAGCCCTCCATCTTTGGATTACACCATTTTGCTGGATCACTATGACCTACAAACTACAATACTTACGAATGAAATCGCTGTTTAAGGGAATGTTCTCACATATGAAATACACAAAACTTTTCATACCTGAAACACCAAGATTTCAGTTCACTACTTGTTTCTTTTTCAAATTGTCTAATTTCCAAGTTTCAATTTAGGTTTAGTTAATCCTTCTTAATTTGACTCTCATTTTGCATTGTCTAAATCTATCATTCGCCCTAAACATATTATCGCTACATGACCAAACTTAAGGGGGTCATCCCGTGTGTCGGATCCGCTGAATCGAATTTTTTTTTTGGCATCGATTGTATCTAGATATAATGTAGAGTATATGGGCAAAGTGATTTTTTGATATTCGGAGTTGTTCGGAAATTACAGTGTTAAACACGTAATAAGCCACATGCCAGATTTATGTCGATTGGCATAATAAAGCGCGTATTTACCGATCCGAATGATGTTCGAATGACTTCGCTAAAAGGGCAAGAATTGAAGCCAAGGCTGCCCATGTGTTTCTTGGAGAAACCTAAAATTTATGGACTAAGCATAGCAGATTAATGGTCAGTTAAGATTTTATGGCTACAAAATCGCATTCTACTTTTCAAATGCGTTCTTCTCGAAACTGCATATTGAAAATCAGCTGCCACCATAGCCTAAAATCTATCCAACGAAATCCTTTGAAATTTTCATGACTTATTCAAAAGATATTTCTACGGTCTGCAAACTAGGATAATTGCGACTCATTCAGTTGTTTTTTTTTTTTAATTCACTAAAGAAGCCTTGAAAAAACACCAAAATTCACAACAAAAAAAGCTTTCAATATTTGTTAATAATCCTAGTTAAGTCTGTACGTTAAAATGCGGTTCACTTTTTTCTTAAATGTGATCACAGCGCCCTCTAGCGTGGCAGCAGGAAAAAATATCTTTTTTTGGAGATAGACGTATAAATCGACCTGTACTTCAATAATGAACTATGCTATTGGGCTGGGAGAATTATTACGTATGCTCAAGATATTAATAAATATATGGTGGAAAATTCGTATTTGTATCTTTATCGAGTTCTTCACAAAAAAATTCTGAAAAAAACGGCCTTCACACGAGATGACCCCCTTAAGATCTGAATGGTCAATTAAACGTAATTCGCTCTCTGACCTAGATGCTGAATACTTCCATGAAGAAGGGTGACTTCATACTGGGTATATATTGTAGTTTAGTTTAATGGGCAAAAGAATTGTCCTGAAAAACCTCGAATTTCAATCACCATTAGAGGCTGGTCTTAAAACCAAAATTACTATGTTTCCTTTACAAATGCTAAATTTCAATACTGACCCACTTTTCACTTAATATACATACGTTTTTTCAGGGACATAATATAACATAGTTTTTCAACCTATGCAAATAAAATTTTAATTCAAAATTTCCCTTTCTCTTTACAGGACCCGATATGTGGTTGAAAATGTACCCACAAGCTTCTGGGCATCGCCAATCACCGGTAGATATCAACACATCTAATACGAAGCGTGGACGTGATTTACAAACTAAACCATTGACATGGAAGTACATCCCAGAAAACACTAAGAGTTTAGTTAATCCAGGTAAGATCATTTCCACTGATACGTCTTCAGTTATACATATGTTTGCACAGGGAATATTATCATTCAAAATTCGGAATATTCAGGAATTCAGTATTAAATTCAGTCGAAGGAATTTGTTCATAGTCTTACAGTAGTCTAGTCACTAGACAAGAAAGTACTAATGTCAATTTCGTAGGAATTCCGTATCACATTTCTTTCAACTTTTCATTGTTATCCTTGAACCATTGCCGTTTAGCAAACGATCCAATATCTGCTCACAAACATAGATTGATTGACATGTGTAGCTTTTATTTCTCCTTTTTAGATAGCTATCTATCAATATCTGTTTGCCTGTGTGTTTACCACACTCAAATTGGTTGAAAAAAAAAACGGCTAACGAAAGTTTGAAAGAGTAACATACGTAATCCCGTGGAATTTTTACATGTGCCCATATATGCGAAAAGGGGATGAAAATTCATTTATCCAACAAGTATGTCGGGTATCGCTTTGAAAGGATTCACTTTTCAGAGCTGGTCCAATTTTAATATTGGTCGGAAAATATGCGGGTGGACCTTAAAATGTATGTTTCAATCTCCCTAGAAGCATAAAATTGCAACAATACTATATAATACTATACCAATAACATAGCACAATACTGGAAAGTTTGGTGGAAATCTTACCATTATTAGCAAAATTATTGTGGATCAAAGTTATCATTTTAAACTGAATTTACTTGACCCAATCATTGGCCACTAAAGTGACTCACTTACTAAAGGGGCTAAAGGGATACATTATATTTTTAATTTTTTAAGGTTTTGTTTGTAAAGCAAAATCGGTTCAATGTCTGTCCGTCTGTCTTGTTGTCTGTCTGTCACACCCACTTTTCTCAGAAACGGCTGTACCGATTGATACGGAATTCGGTGAGAAGATGGGAACTGTGAACGCTCATGCATTCAGTGAGTTACATGCTTTTATGTCGAATTTAAGAAGAGGGGGGGGGGGGCGGCCTCCGAACATGCAAAAGGAGGGTATATATTTTTTTCCACCAAATATAGTCAAATGGCGAATCAAATGAAAAACCTCGTTTAGTACTTTCCGAAGCCGGTCTTAATTTTGACATTTATTGGAAAGGTGGGGAATGCAAGGGGCCGAAGGTGTTCATTTCCCCAGAGACTACTACTATATGGTGCCTAGGCATACCGATATTTATTCAGAAAAAAAGTTAATAATAGTATAATGGTTCGAGACAAAGTAATGTCGTATTTGTGATCGAATTTTAACATTTTATTTAAGATACTTAGAATTATCCGATTTAAGTCAAATATGCGCCGTTTCATTCGCAAACTTATAAAACCCCCCCTCCTTATTTGCAAAAAACTCAGACAGCCACTTTTCGCAAGCCTCTTTTGAGGCCAACTTAGTAGCATCAAGAGCATTTCGCATGGACCGGAAGAGATGGTAATCACTTGGTGCCAGGTCCGGACTATACGGTGGGTGCGATAGGACATCCCATCCGAGCTCCTGTAGCTTCTGGCAGGTCATCAAAAATGTGTGAGGCCGAGCGTTGCCCTGGTGGAGCAGAACACCATTCCTACCACCAAACGCACAGCAAAACCTTCCTGGCCTTCCGGCCTTGGCCATGGTTTGGGCCGGTTCGCCGCGTTTCGACGACGATCTTTTTCGCTTGAGATTTTCATACTTTTCATACTTTTCATCACCAGTCACCATCCGCTTCAAAAATGGGTCGAATTTGTTCCGTTTCAGCAGTGCATTGCAGGCGTTGATTCGGTCCAAGAGATTTTTTTCCGTCAACTCGTGTGGCACCCAAGCATCCAGCTTTTTTTGGAATCCAGTCTTCTGCAAATGGTTCCAAACGGTTGTATGGTCCTTACCCAGCTCCTGGCCAATCGAGCGAATGCTCACATGCCGGTCTACTTGGATGATTTCCACGATTTTATCGGTTTCTACGACGATTGGCCTACTAGTACGGGGTGTATCTTCGGCCAAATCGATCGAACCAATGCTGTGCTGCGCGAATCGATACAGTATCGGACCCATAAACTTCACAAATTTTTTTGGCCGCCTTCGTTGCATTTTTACCTCTCAGGTAGTATTATAATATGACGAATTTCTTCCTTGGTGGACTCCATCTTTGACGCGCTATAACTTGAGACTGAAACGTACGATCGTACCTGTAGCCCAGATTGTCGTCTTCAAATCGCTGTATAGTATGACCCAATGTGATAAGTACAACACAAGATATGTTTAAGTGTCGCCATCTATTGACAAAATACGACATTACTTTTTCCCCAACCTAATATTATAGTTTTTAGTAATTGGCTGCGAACAACTCTCCCTCCCCCCCCCCCCCTTAAGTTCTTCCTAACATCACGAAATTTTGCAGCAATGTATAACATAGAGCATGATCCTACCAAGTTTGGTGGAAATCACACCATGACTAACAAAGTTATAATAGGTCAAAGTTGTCGCTTCTTTGTAAATTCAGGACTTTGAATGTCAATTTCACCTGAAAATGGATGCTCTTACATAATATATGCGTATGTTACGTGCTATGTACTAATGGGACAAATTTATACTCAAATATGTTTATCAAAGAAACACACAAACCAAATTACGTCGTGGGGCAGGATCAGTTACGAACTGCGCCTCGTGTCGTTATTTGCAACTTTCCTTCGAAGCTCCTCTTTCTTCAGCAGATTGTCGATGGCCTTCATTAATTTTCCCACCGACCTTCAAGATGTTTCAGAGGCTAGCATGTGGTCCACGATATTCTCGGGTGTCCATCTGTGTGCGGCGAACTGCGGGGAATTAAAAGCAACATGCTTCGCATCCTCCGGAATCGTCATGCATGTCGGGCAATATGGGGAGTCATCACACCCGAAACGATAAAGGCATGCACGGTACCCTCTGTGTCCGCTTAGGAATTGAGTTAACTAACCTCACCGTGCCTTTGATCCATTTGGAGACATCTGGAATAATCCCTCGTGTCCAGCGTCCTTTAGGTGAATCATTCCCACTCTTTCGCCATTCCAAAATAGATTCACTTCGCACTAATTGCCGACCATATGCCAATTGTATATGATGGGTTATGGAGGCGTCGAACCTCGTTCGCCAAGATGTCGATGGGGACCATGCCTGCTATCACGCAGGCTGCTTCGGGTGATGTTGTACGGTAAGCGCACGACATTCGCAATGCACTCAATCGGTATGGGGCCGTGATTTTTCTTCTATTTGCTTCCAACTTCAAAGACGATGCCCAGATTGTAACTGCATAAAGTAAGATGGAGCTGACAACTCTCGAGATAAGGAGCCGATGGCTTTGCCTAGGACCACCTATATTTGGTAACATTCTTGCCAACAATGTAACAACCCCGAAAGTTTTGGTTGCTAAATTTTCCAAATGGAACTTGAATTTCAGTTTTTGGTGACTCCTAGATAAGCGTTGGTATGATGTGTTCATCAATCCTGATCTTTATCGATGTTTGTTTCCTTCGCTTGGTGATGAAAACTACCTCGGTTTTATGCTCTACGAACGGCAGGCCAGGTTCCTCTAGCCACGATCTGATTTCAAAAATTGCCTCGTTTGTGAGTACCTCGATCTCATCAATATCTTGTGCCACGTCAGTCATTCCGATGCCGTCTGCGGACTCAATGATTGTCACTCCTTTGGGCATTTGCAACTTTCTGTCATTCATTATTATCCACAGGAGAGAACCGAGGACTGATCCTTGTGAAACCCCGCAAGTTGTTCTAAACGTCTTAGATCCATGTCCGAATTATTATATAACACAATATCCTCTCGCGGAAAAATTCCACGACTATGTGCCCCAGGTGTTAAGGAACGCCCAATTTGGCTAAAGTCGCAATTATTTTGCTCCATTTTGCCATATTGCCGGACAATGAAACCAAAAAATACCAAAACTCCAGGAATTTCATTTCAATCAATTCCAATTTCAGGATACTGCTGGCGTGTCGATGTCGATGGTACTGGATCCGAACTTACTGGGGGACCACTAGGAGACAATATTTACAAATTAGAACAATTCCATTGCCATTGGGGAAGCTCAAATGGTAAAGGATCTGAACATACGGTCGACGGAGCGGCATATTCAGGAGAATTACATTTAGTGCACTGGAACACAACAAAATATCCAAGCTTCGGTGAAGCAGCTGCCCATCCCGATGGATTGGCTGTACTGGGAGTTTTCTTGGAAGTAAGTTTGCCCACAAATAATCAGTGTACATAGTATTCATATTCAACCTCTATTTCAGGCTGGTAAATATCATCAGGAATTAGATAAAGTCGCTAAGCTCATGCCTTTCATCAAGCACAGGGGCGATAGGGTAAGACTTGCTTCTGCTCCTTTATAAGGATAATTATTTATAACTTCAATATCTATCTCCTCAGGTCACCCTTCCTGAACCCTGCGATCCAGCTCAACTTCTCCCAACCGAAACGGCCTACTGGACCTACGAGGGATCTCTCACTACACCACCATGTTCGGAATCTGTGATTTGGATTGTCTTCAAGAAGCCAATCGAGGTATCGCCTGAACAATTGGAACTATTCCGTGACCTCAACACCTATGATGTTAAAGAGCAGTGTCCATGCGATGAAATGAATGGCAAAGTCATCAATAACTATCGTCCACCATTGCCTTTGGGTAATCGTGAATTGCGTGAAGTCGGTGGTCATTAACACTTCTCTATGCACCTAATCAGTATGCCAGTTGCAAATGACCAAAATTGAAATACTTTTTCGTTTCTTAATGTTTTGTATTGTCATTATGCCAGCGTGGGCCTTATTGTCTATCGTTTTGTGTAGGCATTAGGAATAATGATTGATAATAACGTAGGCGTAGATATCATATATGTATCTAATAATGTATTTTTGTAGACCACATGTGCATAGATTTTTACAATTTACATTTTTATTTATCATAAAGACAGTGTCATATTAGCTGCATTCAATTGTATTTATAATGGAATGTAATAGTTGTACCGTAAGCACATTTAAAACCTCATGGATATCAGAGTTTTGGAGGGATTACCTTTCAGCTTTTGAAACTACAAACATATTAAGCATCAAACCATATTATAGCCACCCTATATATTGTGCTCAGTGTCAACGTAAAATGAATGTTTTTTCATTGAATGATTGAATATTAGCTAAAGGAAACCCGCATCTGTATCTTTTTAGTGTAATCTTGTCCGATTCTAATCACACGCATATTTTCTTGCAAGTCAGAAAGGATAAGATGAGATCAGTAACATAATTTAATTATGTCGATTTTGTGTGCGAAAATAAAAATGTATTGCATATTAATGTATTCACATATGATTTTGTTGATAGCTCATGAGTGATAAAATAAAGTATTCGTTGTTTGAAAAAAGATATCTTTCAGTTTTTAAGGTTGTATGTAAAACAAAAACCACCCCCACATCCTCCGTCTTCCTTCCCCGCGGCACCGCCACAAAGAATTACTTCGCGGGGAGGACTACGCTTTAAGCGACCAAACCTTCCGCTCATTGCGTCCTCTTTGGGCGTTCAACTTTTCCAAGTTGTTTCTGAATACTTTTGATTGCGGAGTTCACCGTACACCAGTTTCCCCCCAACTTCAGCAATGCTCTGCAGGCTTATGTTGATTTTCAGGGAGTCTTCCAGGCTGCTCCTCTCTGAGTAAAATCGTGGACAGTGGAACATAACATGCTCCGGGTCCTCAGGTGTGCACTCACATTCAGGACAAAAGGGAGAATTATCCAACCTGAATTAGTGTAGATACTTCCTGTAACGACCATGTCCTGACGGAAATTGCGTCAATCGTTACGTTGCGTTAATCTCGCCGTATCGTCGCTGGATACACCCCTCAATACAGGAAATCAAAGTATGGGTCCAACAACCGCTCTGCGAGTCATCCCATCGTTGCTGTCACTTTTCCAGCGACTCTCACCTTGCCACCTTTCCGTATTCTGTATCCTTTTGAAGTAGATTTATTCTCCTTTTCCTCTCCATCAGGACCATCCCAGTAATAACACACGCTGTCTCATCAAATATTTTCTGAAGGCGCTGCACACCCTTAGAGCCAGAAACACACATGATTACTCTCCCGTGCTAGCGCTTCCCCCCGAACTGTTGGTGCGTATAGTAGCGTGGAGCGAACCACTCCGGCCACAAATAACCTGTGACTGTATCTTGGACCTCCAATGTTACGCATCATCCGCGCTAATGATACGCTGGTATTTGCCGCTTTCTCACAAGCATAGTCCAGGTGTCCCTTGAAATTTATTTTAGTGTCAATCACCAGCACCAAATATTTGATAACAGGCTTCGAAGTGGTGATGTGGCCAGCAACAAGAATATGGTATTCAAGACCGCCTCCGTCTATTGTTCCGCAAAGTCAAGCTGAACCATCTCCGGCCACGCTTTTATAGCGCTAATGGTTTCAATGTCTTCAAGTTGTTTCGCGACGACAACCACAGCCAGATCATCTGCAAAACTGATTATCGTTACCTCCTTTGACACAGGAGAGGACCCAACACTGAGCCTTGTGGTACTCCTGCGGCGACGGTGTACTGCTTGGGTCCCTCTATACCTTATCGTACCAAAATGTCCACTCCGATAGGTAACTTTGGAGAAGTTTAGTCAAATAACTAGGGACACCCATTTTAGTCAGTGAGCTTTTTATCTACTGTTACTGCTACTCAGCTGGCGGAATTGACCGCATTTTTGACATCCAACGTCACCACTGCAAAGCATTTATTAAACGGCATCACGTCCCGTGCCAGCTTGAAAACAACGTCTACGGCGTCGATCGTTAAGTTGGCTTGTCGAAATCCAAATTGTCGCATCGATAGCCCACCCTTATATTCAATGATGGGGAGAGGTCTATTGTACATGACCCTTTCGAATATTTTTTCTACCGTGTCGATGAGGTAAATCGGACAAAAATAGCTTTTACCTCTTCCACCGACCTGGGAAAACTGATCCACGTTTCAAATACGCTGATAAACCAGTCGGGTGTGGTCTTAACAGCGAGTTTAATTGCTCTATTGGAAGCAGCATCCAGACCGGGAGCTTTGTTATTACCAAATCTCTGTCAAATTTGCGCAAGTCCCTCCTCAGTTACTGCAAGTATAGTCTAGATGTCCAGTTCTTGCTTATATTTTTAACGCTCCCTTCTATCCGGGGGGAAAAGCGCCAACACGATATCGAGCAGAAGATGAGGGCAAGTCGCTTGTGGTGTTCCTCTCTCATCTTTTTCATAAGCAGGGGTTTTGGTGGACCTCGGCGCAAAACCGGGATGTCTGGAGTTCCTTATTAAGGCAGGCCTAGACCGGATACCGGTTGTTGCGCCGTTGATGATGATGATGATGATGATGAGGGGCTTTGGTCTGCCGCTGCACAAAACTCTTTAAAGCATTCTCGCTTGCTGGTCCGAATCGCCTACTTACTTCAAAGGTTCTCACTGAAGTCTGGTCTTCCTCTAGATCGTTGGCAGATCCTTCTAACTCGGTAACATACAGCCCACAATCCGCGATCTCTTCATTCCACCAATAGTTTGACCGCCTTTTTGCGATGTTTCGCTGCCTCGACATAGCAGTGTCGCATGCTCTCATTATGTGGTCCATCATTTGCTCTACCTTTTCTAAAGCCGTACCACTGATATTGCATCCACTTCAAACTTTTTCACGGACCAGCCCTGGTTCCCAGCTCCCCGGGAACGCACATCGCCGCATATGCCATATTCGATCTGGAGGAAATTTGCCTGGACGTCGCTATGAATAAAATGCTCACTGACAAATCATGCCACTCTCTTCGCCAATGTACTTACATATGTCAGATCGACTACTTGATTCATTTCTTTACTGCATCCAAGGCACTCCTTAAAACTCGGCGTCTGCTGCTGCCAACAACGTCGCAGCAGTCGACGCCTTTTTTCCGCTTGAGGGACACCTGCTCCCCGAGTCGACAATCGACCCAACCTATTTTTACTTTACTAGCCGCCAGCAGTTTGAACGTTGCTTCAGTTGGTAAGCTCATAGTTACCGTTTCCGTGTTTCCGTATACCTTCCTCAGTCTTCTGATGGCGGAATCTTGCAAGCCAAGTGGTCCAAACTGCTTTTCTAAAGCATCGCGGATGTCCTTCTTGCTCGTGATTTCATCAATGTCCTCATATTGTATCACAATCTCTTGTTTTCTGGCCCGTACTTTTGCCTCTCCTCTATGGACTTCTCCACCTTGCCGAAGGAATGTTCAGCCGTTTTGCCTGGAGACTTCTTCAATTCCAGCATCAAATCTCCTTTTTGGAGCGTCTGATTTACCTGACGCTTTCTCCAAAGTCCATCAGCTCCGGATCGGATTTTACCTTGCTGAGAATATTGGCATAAGTCATATCACCTTTTTTCGAGATGATAATCAACTCAGGCCGTAATCTTTTTTCACATGTCCCATTTTTCTTTCCGCCAACCTTGGTTCATGCTTCCTTGGTTCCTTTTAGGGGTTTTCTTCTCTTGAGTCGATTAGAGCCGGCGCCGCTGTTTCCACGACTTCGGTCACCTCGTTTGCCTTCCCCTTTGCTGGTGAGAGGCCTTTTTCCTATTTCACGTCCTGCGAGGATCCGAAAGAACCGTTCGCGCCCTCTCTACTCCTCTTTGGATTTTGAGGGAGTGCCCCTTGTGTTGCCTGAGTGACACTTGCATTTTTTCATCTTTGGGACTATTATTCAGTTTACGAATGGCTCGGGCCATGTTTTTGATAGCCTGGTGCACAGTAAGTTTTGTCCTTTATGAATTCGGACAACTCTGTTATCTTTCCTCAGAGCAGGGCAAACGATGATTTGGCCGTATTCAGACACTGTTCCTCTACTTGTTATTCCCACCAGGCACTTCCGTACTTATTAGCCTTCTGGGAGTTTCCCTGATTTCCTTCCTTGACCAACGTTGACTTCGGAGGAGATCTCATTGAACTAAAAGCTTAAGTTCATACTCCTGTTGCAGGGGAAATTGTGATTTAGGTGACTTTTGCCCATGTACTTTACTCATAAGAACTTTGTAGCAAAGCAACTGTGTTTGTGTTCAAGACTAGGATTTCCGCTACATCCTTCGCATAACATTTGTGAGGCTACTTTGAAAATTCTAATATTATTTTTATAACTCCTAAAGATGACCCTCACTTTTGCTCTTTTACAAAGTCTTCTGGCTCGACGGAGGCCGAATTCAACATTCCAATTTCCTGACATTAACGCCAATTCGGTTTCCCACTGGGGCTCAAATGCCTAGGGATGCCAAACAACCATCGAGCCTGATCCTCTCCTTCAAAAGGTCACCATGTTGTAGGTTTACCTCTTCCAATTCTGTCTTGATTTCTGGTGTATACTACTGGAAAGTGGACAAATTCGAGGCGTCTAAAGGTATCTGAAAGACTCCCTACTATTGGATTCGCTTAAGGGCCAATGACAATGAAAATCACGTCAGGGATAGCACAGCGATCTATTCTAGGACCTGACTCTGGACAAAAATCGGGCCTAGCAGGTTATGAAGATTACATTGCTAAACTTGTTGTCGGACGCACTGTTAAACATGCGCAAAGCAAGCTTGACGCGGTGGATAAAGGAATAGATCACCGCCCGCATTCTCAAGTATACCCTCGAAAAATAAAACGCAGTAGTCACTTTGACTAAAAAGACAATCCTGACCTTACGTCCCATGGTGATCGGCAAGATGGTTGCAGAGTCGAAGTTAACATTTAGATATCATACAATGACGCTCCATTCAAAGTTCTGCTTTTTCGGGCGATGATTTTCCGCCTGATCGACAAATGGCAGTCCGTTGTGCTCTACGGGACGGAGGAGCACCATAAAACTCTTGCCTAATTGCAAAGTCGGAGATCTTGACAGGTAGCGTCTGCCTACCACACTGTCTCCGAAGCGTATGATGGTGATCGTGAGAGTGGCTTGCGCGAAGACTTTTTTGACCTCCAGAAGCCACAGCAGGGTATCCATTATCAAGAGCCATAACATTGGACAGAGAACCCCTCCTTGTGGGCAGCCCTTAAGACATCCTGCTTCAATAGACTTCTGGCCGACCGATATGTGGATTTTTCTCCACTCTAGCATGTGAAGGATGTAACTGATTAGCAGCGGTTCGATTCCATGCTGTCTTGCCGCATCACAAATTGCCGCGAATGTGACATAATTGAAGGCACCTTCGATGTCCATAAATGCACCTAAGGAGTATTCTTTTTCAAACATCGCCTTTTCAGTTTCAGTTCATGGAGTGCAGTCTCCGTGGTTTTTCCTTTCTGGTAGGTGTGTTGCCTAGTGTGAAGTGGCCACGTAGGAATGTGTGTATCCTTTTTTTTTTTTTGAGGAGGTGGAAATCTTCAAAAGACACTGGCCTGGACACGTCAGCGTGTGGGATTCTTACCCACTAGAACCACCCCCGACTCCCCTCCAAGCCCCGTGGAACCACCGTACGGTATTACATCACGGGGCGGAGTCAGCTCATTTTAGCTTGGTCCCCTTTCGTCTCTACGTGGTGTACGTAACCGCACTTTTCTGATCTCCTCTGCCTTTCGCAGTTTGCTCTGGATAGATACAACCATGGAGTTGATCGCACCCCAGTCTTCCTGACATGTTAGCATTCTTCGCACCAGATTCTCTGGTACAAGCACCTCTCCTAGAGTCTCCTCTAGGTTCTTCCTTTCCTCCACAAACCTTGGCCAGTGGAAGAATACATACTCTAGGTCCTCTGGGACTCCATCGCAGTTTGGACAGTCGGGTGAGGTATCCAGTTTAAACCTGAACAGGTACTGGCGATATCCTCCATGCCCCGTGAGAAACTGAGTAAGATTATAATTAATCTCACCGTGCAGTCTCTCTAACCACTCCTTGATGGCAGGGATGAGCCTGTGTGTCCACCGACCCTTTCCCGAGCGTTCCCAATGCTCTTGCCATCTATTTAGCGATCTCTCCCTTTCGGCGTTCTTCGTCTGCGATAAAGGAGAGATAGACTTCGCATTATATATATTCGTCATCTCATCTGCCAAGATGTCAATGGGCATCATTCCAGAAATGACGAGTGCTGCATCATCTGAGACAGTCCCGAATGCCGAGCACACTCCTAGGGCTGTTCTTCTGTAGACTGAACTCAGTTTGTTACCGTTAAATGTAACCTGCAATGCCTTTCCCCAAACTGGAGCTGCATGGAGTAGGATCGAACTCACTACCCTAGCTATAAGCAACCTGGAAGCATGCCGTGGCCTTCCCACGTTCGGCATCATTCTTGCCAGGGCCACACTCGCAGTGGATGCTTTGTCATAGACATACTGCACGTGTGGCTTATAGCTAAGCTCCCTATCTATCACCACTCCCAAGTATTTGATCGCAGGCTTAGAAGTGATGATATGATTCCCAATTTGAATACGGGGAAGATTAAGAACATCATTGTACATGATGTTCCACAGCAGTGGGCCCAGTACGGAGCCCTGTGGGACACCCGCGGAGACAACGTACTCTTGGGGTCTATCATTGGTGTCATACCAAAGCCTCCGATCTTGTAAATAGCTGTTGACAATAGCTGCAAGATAAGCGGGAACACCAATCTTCGCCAGAGATTCCCGTATTAGGTTCCAGTTGGCCGAATTGAATGCATTTCTCACATCCAGGGTCACCATTACGCAATATTTGCTAGTACTGCCCCTTCCGTGGATTGCATCTTCGGCCAAGCCAGTAACCATTTTGATGGCATCAATGGTTGATCTGACTTTACGGAACCCATACTGCCGATCTGAGAGACCGCCCTGGGTCTCAACAATCGGGAGTAATCTAGCATTTTGCCCACAGTGTTCAAAAGACAAATAGGTCTGTAGGAGGTTGGCTCACCTGGAGGTTTGCCAGCCTTAGGCAGTAGCACCAACTTCTGTCGTTTCCATGATGCAGGAAATATCCCCTCGGACATGCACGCTTCGAACAACTCAGCGAACATGTCCGGTCTGGATTTGACGGCAAGCTTAAGGGCCTTATTCGGCACGCCATTCAGACCCGGAGCTTTATTATCTCCTATCCTAGTGCAGATTTCCAACAGCTTGTCACTGGCACGTTGGATGGCGAGCTTTAAGGTTTTGCGGGCTTCCTTATAGGCGCGCTCTTTTTGCCCTTGGTCGATTCTGCCTACCGCTCTTTGAGCCGCTCTTCTGGCTCGGTGACAGGCGGATCGAAGGCTGGGCAGTTCAGCATTCCACCAGTAATTTGGTCTTCTCCTGGGGAATGAGCACCTCCTGGGCATGGACGCGTCACACGCTTCGGCGATGCATTGGACCACATGGGCAGCTCTTTCCGTAGAGGCGTCTGCTTTATTAGGTTGGTCTAACCACACCTCCATGAAGGTCTGCTCATCCAGAGCTTTATCGGACCAGCCTGACATCTTTCTCGGTTTCGGGCATGATGATCTTATGCCCGGTGACTCCACGCATAGCCCAAAGAAGATTGCCTGGTGATCGCTGTGGGTGTAGTGTGAATCCCTTAGGAACCGATCTACTAGTCTTTCTAGTCCTTTTAATAGAAAGGACGTTAGACTGATCGGTCGGAAGCTTTTTGCGTATGTATAGGTGGGTTTCTCTGGTGAGGGAATGAATAACACCTTCACATCATGCCATTTAATTGGGATATAAGCGAGTGCTAGACATGTGCGATCATGTAGACCCAGGGCATACATTCCCTCTATTACTAGTACAGGAATGATGCCGTCTGGACCTGCAGACTTGTATCTATGGAACGAGTTAAATGCCCATTTTACTCGCTCCAGTGAAACTACTTTGCATGCCAGATTCCAGTTTCTCGGTTGAGGGCTGTATGTAACTGTTGACCCCGAGATTAGATTTTGGATGTTGCCTGGGAAGAGCACTTCAAGCAAATGGTTTGCTGTTTCTTCATAGCTTTCTGTGACCTACCCAGCTCAGTTTCTGGCTACGTCCTTTCACCAGAATCAGCTTCAGCTTTGAGGTTGCCTCAAGAGAATTAGTCTCTTTGCAAAAGCGTCTCCATGATGATCGTTTAGCCGATCTTATGCTCTTCTTTAGAGCCTTATGTGCCTCTTTATAGCGATTCCAGCTAGCGCCTGAATCACACTTCAGAGCACGATTAAGGAGCATCCTTGTCATTCTCCTCTGTTTTGCCAAATTCGAGTTCCACCATGGTGTTTTACCCTTCTTTGGCATCTTGAGTGGACAGCTTTCTTCGAAACCTTCTCTCATGCTTGTTGTGATCATCTGGGTTGTCTTCTCAATTCCAGCAATGACCAATGCCCATTACGAAATCAATCGGACCAACTAATGCTACTCATGAATGCTCCCGAGGATTGTCTGAAAATGAGATACTTTGGAAAATTCATCGACCAGGTATTTTGATTCATCCAATGAACACTTTTAACACGGTCAGAAACTGTTATTCCTTATTATTCTTTGATCTGTTAAAGTGTGACTTATCTTTATCTATCTTAAGGGGGCTTTACACGCAACGATAACTCGTAACAATTCATTGAACGATTTATCGCTCCAACAAATCGAAAGAGTAGAGCACTGTTTACACGCTACGCTAAATTGTAACGATTTCTTGTCAAATGTCACCCTACATCGACCCCCCAGTCTTTATAAAAGCTTTAACCATGAAGGAAGTAGTGTTGCTGTCGCTGTACATCGGTTGTTTGGTGAGAAAGGTGAAGAATCGTTACGATTCCCAGAAATTGATGCCGGCCGGCATCAACCATCCACTCCAACTCCAATCCCAATAAATCGCTACAATCTCCCGTTTACACACAACGATAAATTGTAACAATCTGATCGTTACGATAAATTGCTACAATGTATCGTTGCGTGTAAAGCCCCCTTTACCTAAAGGTTAAATTTTTTTCTCAACAAAGTCCTAGTCATTTTTACATCGGCACTCAAATAAAGTTTGACGAGGAGTATTTCTAATGCAGCACGTTTTCCTTAATTTAACATATGGATGGGGTTCAGATTGTTATACGAAGGAGGATACACCAAAATTGAAAATCGAACCCTATCAACCGTCCACGTACATAGCAACAAAGGCACCTGGCAACCTTTATTGGCGTCTCCTTGACGGGAACTGACATTTATCAAAATAAAGTCTTCCCTCCTATACGCGATAGTTAAACATTGTCCCAAGTCCTTTCAACCTCAGTAGAACGCCATTCCATACAATACAGAACTATCAAAAAAATTTCCATAGATAAAAAATGAACGATGCAGCGTCTAAACTGTTTGATACCTCAAAGCAATCCTACGGTGAAAATGATGACTTGGATGTGTACAAGAGTCATGCAGATAGCAGTGAGCTGATTATGACAGCGAGTGAAGAACAAAGCGTGGAATATGACTCTGATGATTCAGCACCTTTGGTTCGGTGAAGTTTCCTTGTTTCCTTTAGAGCTTCTAAAATTTCCCGAATGTTTTCTTCCGTAGGCCTTATCCTACATATTTGGAATCAACAGGAAGCTGGGAGTGTGTATCCTTAATAAGTCCCCTAATGAGCATTTTTGCATTTATTCGCTAGGGCATGTTGCATCGCTGATCAATTTTAACACGAAAGTTGTACACCATTTTCAAGGACATGTAAGTAAATATTTATTTCAGTCCCGAAATTACTTATCCTGAATATCAGGACACAATTCTGGTATCCATTGAACATGACGAGAAAGCCAAATTTGTAGCGACTGCAGACAAGGAAACTATCATAATATGGGACCTAGGAAAGTTGGGAGAGGATATGCCAATCAGGCTGCGATATATTTACAGACCTTTCGGAAAGGATGCTGAGATTGCAGCTACTGGTATGAGTCCATGCGGGAAATATATTGTTGTTGGTAGTGGAAAAACCAACTTAGGAACATTCATAAAATTTTGGCGATGGTCGTTCGCCGTGGACGAGTGTGATGGTATCACTTTTTCAATATTTATAAAGCCTAATAAGCCTTAATTCCATTTATAGCTGAATTTACAATCAGTGATAAATTCGGGAGAATTGTTTCCATCAAATTCAGCAAAAACGCCAATGAAAATGAATTTTTCGTTATTACCTTAAGATATGGAGTGGTCTTTGCATGGTGGGATCGTCAATCTGGACAACTTGAAGTTCATACCCCGGAACAAAAGAAATTCGGGATATTGAATCAGTCATGTTACGTCCCGGGAAAGCGGACTGTAGCAAGTGTAACAAACCATGGTCGTATAGTGATTTGGGCCGACACTTTGATTAACTTAGGGAACCAAACCTTCACCAATAGGAAGAACTTTGTCAAAATGGTTTCTGCACAGAGCCAATATCCTATCAATGATATCAAGGCATTTGATGCAATGTTAGCCACGTGCAATGAAATTGGTGAGATTCGATTTTACGATACGGAAATTCGATTGTTGTATGTTTGTACGCTGTGGAAGGACTCACCAGTAGATATGATACAGCCAGTACTAGTGCCGAAGACAATTAAACTTATCGATGCCGATGATTTTGGTGGGAACTGAACGCCAAACAACTCAATGGTATATAACTACAACTAATATTTATTTTGTTCTAGATGTTGAAGAATCTGATGATATTCAAATTGTATATAAATCAACCTGTCCTCGTGATTACACACTTGAGAAGAAACCCTTTCTGGTTCGGGAATTCTATGTGGGTAAGTTTTGTTTCAGGAATTCAAAGAGAAAATATGTAGGTCAGAGTATGTCAAGCACACAACTCAACAATCTGCCAAACTAAATATGAACTGAACTGCAGGCCTTTCCTATCTCATGCCGCCCGAGCAGGCCCTAACTGAACGACGCCGAGCTGCCGAAACAGCTGTTTGTGTCGAGACTAGCGTACTCCACCACTTCCGAAATTCTGGCCTATATCAGAAGCAAAGCCAACTCAACTTTGTCACCTCTCTTATGCGTGAAGCTGACGAATGATGGCTCTCTTGACCGAGTGACAGCTTCTTTCAAAGTGACATATCCCCAATCTTCTTTTTGGCCACAGGGGATCTTCGTCAGGCTTTATCAGGGTACTAAGTTTCGTGAAAATGCCCGACCCATTCGCATGCCTCGCCGAACTTAAATAATTCTGACAACTTTACACTGTTTTATCAAAATGTATTGGATCTAAGGACCAACCTGTTGGATTTCCAACTGCCTAACTTAGCATTCTAACATCACGTCATCTGCATTTCTAAAACCTGGTCGGATGACAGGATTTTAGGTTCCGAGCTCCTCAAAGGTTACTCTCTCTTTCGTTGTAACAGAGCCTGCGTTACGTTTCGCAAGACAACCGGCAGAGGTGCCCTAATAGCTGTTAAGTCCCCTCTTCGTGCCGAAATCATCTTTTCCTTCTCCTCCTCCACCTACGATTCTGTCACCATACGAGCCATTCCGCCAAACGTATGCCCCGTTATCAAATCGTGTGTATATTTTTCCTGCTTTAGCCCGCCTTCTATGTACGAGGATTTCTTCGACAGATTATCAGAGGTCCTAATCGTTTTGCTCCCCTCACTTCCTTTTATCCTCTGTGGTGACTTTAATCTTCCCATGCTTTCCTGGCCTGCCCTCTCTCCCTAATAACTCCACCCATCCTTCCCTTTCTTTATCCACTTTCATGTACACCTGGGCCGCCCTCCAGTTTAACCTTTCTAGAAATCACTTAGATCGCACTCTTGACCTTGCCCTCTCTAATCTTTCTGTGCGTTGCCTTTCCCAATCACCTCATGCCCCGTCTTACGTTGCCCCTAACGCCCATCATCCTGC
Source organism: Hermetia illucens (assembly GCF_905115235.1). Taxonomy (NCBI): domain Eukaryota; kingdom Metazoa; phylum Arthropoda; class Insecta; order Diptera; family Stratiomyidae; genus Hermetia; species Hermetia illucens. The sequence goes on from NC_051851.1 coordinate 162,686,413, forward strand.
TCTAGAGTTCTATGCTCCGATATTCCGACTCCACTCTCCTGTCACGCGCAAGCCTACCAAAACCAACTTTCGTAAACCGAACTTCGAAGGTCTGAACTCAGCCCGGGCGGCAATTAACACCTTCTATACCATTTTATTTGATTTTCTTCCTTGTTACGTCCCCTCCTATCCTAAGTGCTTACGCTCTTACCCTGTCTGGTTCACCACTGAAGTCCACAAAAAACTCTAGAACCAATGCTGACTTAGATTTTTTTTTCAAATCTCTACGTTCCTCGGAATATTTGACCAGTGTTGAAGGCTCACTAAACCGCAGAAACCTCAAACCTTTCTGGTTCCACATTCGCAAATTCCGCTGACCTGCCCAGCTATCCCCTCTGTCCATTAAATTCTCTGTCTCCTCAGCTAACCTCACACCCTCCCCCCCAACTATCTTGTGATTTACTCTCCCGCTATTTTTCCTCAATCTATACTCCCCCGCCTTCCTCCGAATCCCTTCCGCTAGTAGATGTAGCCTGCGCCGCATCGCCTACCATTCTTCTTCTTACCCCTCTCCTTGTCGAGTACCTCATTGGCAAACTTGATGCCAATGTTGGACCTGGCTATTCCCTCGCAGCCTGAGCGCCGGAACATTGAGGTGGATCCTGTGTTGAAAACTACCAGTCCTGTTCTCGCTGCCATTTCGAGAATTCATTTCCCTCTGGAGTCCGATTAAGGCATGCCCCATTCAAGTGCCCTGGCGTAAGCGGTACCTGATATGTCAAAGTGCCATGAAACTGGGTCCTTATTTCGATACTGCTCACTGATGAGCACTAAATCAGCTTTGGTCTCCGTAGTGAATTGCGCTAGCAACTCGTGAACGATTGCACTCCGATGCACATTGATGCGAGGATGCGAATCATGTTGACCACTTCCTAGCTCTTTGCAGTTCTGCTCTGAAGATTGGGTACCGCCCGAGCCCGCAGTGTGCGTAACGTTCTCATCAGACGCGTCCCAGTTCCTCCGGAGTTCGCAGCGCTCCTTTTCGTTGAAAGTTTTCGTTTTATGGCCTGCCTCATCATAGTTGCGGCATGTTGCCCTTCTGTTAGGTCCTTGACAGGTTGCAGATGTGTGCCCATAATCCAAACATCTGTGACATTTGGTTGGGGCGGCCCGGATTCGTATCCTACACACTACCCAATCAGTTCTGATTTCCCCGCTGTTTAGAAGCTTCCTCGCGTATTGCACGGCAACTTCGTCCACAGCGAGTTTTCGGCCTCGAGAGTTCGCAGGGATGATAACAATCCAAACATTGGTTACCTCCGGACATTCACGGTTGATGGCCTCTTGTACCTCGTTATTTTCTATGAGGCAGTCAAGGTCTCGAATTTCCAGAGAGCGCGTGGGTTCCAGGCTGGAAACCAAAGCTTTCTCTCCCAGAAGCCCCTTGCCTGCTTCACAGAACGTAATTTTATTTGTTGTCCTCGGGCCTAGTTCGACTAGCACTCCACCACCCTTCGTTTTACGAATGGAAGACACTTCTGCTCCGCTATCTCCGGACCTTTACGGACCTTTAGCTTTTAAGCAACTTTTTATACTCTGTCCCTACAGACCTTTAATTAAGTACTGAGGAAGAGAGTAAGTAGCTTTCGAAATACGTATTTACTAACTATTAAAATATATTGTAGTAAGAGCAAGCTACCTAGTTTTATTTTTACTATCTCCAGGGTTGATCTCGGCTTAATAAACATAGTTGGCGGTCTAGTCCTCCTTCGTCTCCCCACCTTTTCTTTTGGTGCTCCACCTTTCATGTCCGCCTTAGTTTTAAGTAGTGGTTTTTCTGATGACGCGGCGTGTTGTTGTCTCTTGTCCCTCTTCACCTTCTTCTTTTGAGCCCTGGAGAGTACCTGAGTGAAGTCTCCTTTAGATGCCCCTTGCTCCTTTCCTTTTCCCCAGTTCGCTCTGCAATGGGGCGTCTGCGATCCGTTTGGCACTCACAGTGTTCTCATTAGGAGGCGTGGTTATTTCTGCTTCCCGGGGATTTTCTCTTACTTTTCATGTTCGCCTATAATATGAAATTCTGTCGAGGAGCTCCTCCAGCTCTATCAGCCCATTTTTCACCCCTTTGCCGACGTTTTTCTGGAGGATCGTCACAAATCGCATGCGTTTCACAACTTCCGCGCATTTCTTAATAACCCTTTCCTCTTCAGTTTCCGCCAGAGTAGTCGACAGCGCTATTACTTGGCTTATATTGGAAACCGTTTGGTTAGTTTCGGCAGTTTCCACTGTGCCTCTTTCCGCAACTATAGCAATGCGTGGTGCTGCTTGGGTTGCCGTCTCCGTTGCAGGTGTCGCATCACTTTGCGAGTCTTCTTCTCTGTTTGCGCATCCCGACATCTCGTCGGGTATTTCAGCCCTTGCTACGTCCTTCGCTGGGCGCTAGGGTGGGCGACGCATTTTCTTGCTACTTATAAATACACCCAGCACACTCTCCATTTCCACAATTTCCTCGTTCGTTTTGTATGTGTCCGCCATTTAAGTTTTGTGTCAGCGCATCGGAACGGCTGCAATAGTCTAGAACGGGTATACCTTCGGGGATGAAGCCGCTACCCCAGTTCTCTGAGGCCTGACGTACGATTAGCTGATCCCGGAACTCACGAACGGATCAACGCTCGCTCGGGGCATCGCGGTCTACTAATACCGGTTCAATGCACCCTACCCAACCAGGGTCCGGAAGGGGCTGGCTTCTGACACACACCACAACTACCGCATTGACAGAGCTAGGCTCACATCACCCCATCGACGTCAACAAGGAGTTTGCCGACAGTTCCGGGGACTCCCAGTGCGTCCCAATGTGTATCATCATTCGCAGTTCGCTCTTCACCGAGAAACTTTCTCGAGACTACTACCTAGGACACAGGTATTATTCCAGTTAGGGGGTCACAACTACTTGCTCGGGCACCTCGGGGATGCCACTCCCCGTTTCGGAAGCGACCCGTAAAGGTCGTTGAAGACCCCTGAGAGGCATATTTATCATACCTGGTTTGGAAACCCACCTTTCCTTCTTCCCTGTGTGAGCATTCCGATATTTGTCCACTCATCCTTCCTTTTAGCACCTTCAGAAATGGTTACGTTGGTTTTTCTTCTTCAACATTTCTGTCCATTTCTGAAGATATAAACTGAGGTGTCATCCCAAGTAACACTAAGTCCCACGGGTAACTTTCAGTTGGGAAACCTGTGAATGCTGTATAGTCAGATTAGTGGAATTGAGGTAGGTTTGTTTGACTTTCCTCAAAAGTTGATTGTATGTATAGCTAGTCTGGGTATCCTGTAGTTCGAGCTGACCACTAATTTCAAATATTCGCGACTAGTATGATTATAACCCCCAACTCCACCATGCTATTAACATAGTATGCTGGTCCCAAGCCCAGGTAAAGGAGGAGAGTTTGAGGCAACGTACTCTGCACTATCCTCAGTAAAACAAAAATAAAATGCTGAGATCAGGGAAAGAGATAAATAGAGTATAGTTCGAGTTATTCTACTATGCTAAATCCTACCTGATCTTTCTTGGTGACAGGCCCCGCGACAGGTCGACCAAGAAAATGCATAGAATGTCGTTACAAACATGATAAATAAAAAAAAAAAATCACTTGCCAAGATTGGTCTGAACATCGAAGTCGATGGTAAACGACCAAAAGGCAGACCTAAGCAACGGTGGCTTGATACGCTGGATGGGGATTTGAAAGCCTCAAGATTGCACCCAGATCAGGCATTCGATAGAGCCAAATGGCGAAGCCGATCACGACGAGCCGACCCCGCTTATGAACGGGACAAAGGCTGAAGAAAAGGAAGAAGAAGAGTATGATTATAACCCCCAAAAAGAAAACAGATCAATTATATCAGTTGCTTCCAAAATGTCTAGATTTGTTCATCATTCTTCAACTTCCAACGTCCAATTTATGTAACTGTTTAGTAAAGAATAGCCCTCTCATCAGTTCCATGAAAATTCACTCGCTTCCTTCATTTTAAAATGAGCCACCTTCACGTACATGTGCTGAAGGATTGAGTACTGTCAGCCTCCTCTTCCTTCAAAATCGTCAAATACTTTTAAATATCGCTGCTGTGAACTGCCAAAGTTCTGAAGCTTCACAAAGCCATACCTAAATACAAATTTCGAGTCTCCTTTTCTCTATTTCAGTTGCACGAACTGGTGACGTTCTTTATTGTAACATTTTCAAAAAGGATGCAAAATCAATGCTCTATCAAACATCGGATAGTTTGGTGGCATACGACGCTCTTAAAAACAGGCCATGGGTAATATGTGCCAATTCAGATAGAAAAATCTTCTATTTAGATTATACATGCTATCATATTATACGTGAACAACGTATGAAAGAATATACTGCTCAAGATGAAGAAGCTGACAAACTAATACACCCTTCAATAAGCTGCATTCGGATTTCAGAAGATGGTAAGCAAAATTTAGATGTAGTTATCCATAATGGGTGCCTTAGTTAGACCCTCAATTTTCTAATATATCCAATCCTTATCATTTGAATCTTATAATAGGTAACCATCTGGCAATCGGTTATGACAACGGTGCAGTGTGGATGATCGATCCTCTGATTTTGAACCCTCTCACCCCTTCCCCCATACGTTACTCAAATGCACCTATCCAATATATAGTTTTCAGTGGTCATCCAAATTGTATATATGCAGTAAGGTTCCATTTTTAGCTCCCAATTTCCATCTGATGCATTTAAATTTCTAAAAAACAGGATACCAACGCTACTATAACTCATCTCCGATATAACAAGAACACATCAGAGTGGACTCTAAACGCAAAATACCGGTATCACCACAGGCCCTTGGTACTTTTGCATGTCATCCAAAATCCTGCTGAGAAACCATACCTTATTGCCTTAGGCGAAGAACGACTTTATGTCGAATTCGATTTGGATAAATCCGTTCGTAAATCCAAACTTGAAATCAAACGCGATCGTATCCTGGAACAGGCTGGAAATTTTACGTGTGCAGAAGTAATGAAACTGTCAAAAATTGTCAGTAAGGATACGTCCACCAATGGAATGGTTATATTAGTCGCGGATGATCAATATAAATTCAAGATTTTCGATGTAATAACAATGGAGAGATTGTATATGTTTGCTGCCCCAGTCTACGATGCACCAGTTAGAGTCATAGTGGTAAGGATTCATTAACCAATGTTACGGCAAACTTTCCAGTTTTCTAGCATACATGGTGTCATAACTAAATACTCATTTTATAAACATAACATTATTTGTCCTACAGAACTTCTCGGATGTTCATAAATTTTATCATAAAATGCTGATATTCGCTACCGAAAAGACTTTGGGATGTATAGTCTTACCAATAGATGGTAACATGTTCAGATATTCAGGTATCACTGCCCATCCAAAGAAGGTAAGCACAAGGTCCGTTTCTCATTTCTTACTTGATTTTATACTGAGATAATTCTCTACCATAAATCGGTGAACATCTCCTTCTTCCCATTCTAAATTTCCAACTATCGGGTACCTTCATAGAAGCAAAAAAATCAAATGTCCAGCAGTAAAAAGGTACCAACAATGAAATCCTTAGAACAGTTAACTTATTATTCCTTTGATGAAGATGACCACGGTCTTTAACTGAATGCCCACAACATATTTTCCAGAACTTCTGGTCTGTTTCCATGGATGTTGCTTAAGAGGACAATTTTGTTAGGAAATCCCACTTCCTTGTTTAAAGCCAGTTCCTTCACTGCTGCCTCATTTCGCAGCTATGGATTTGAATTTCATGTTAACAATACTGTTTGGCTTGTCCTCAGTCCTCGGTAAAGGGATATCTTGACATATTCTAATAGATCTTTTCAAGAGATTGTTATTCTCAGAATGAGTTTCCTGGAGTCGGTGGGAGTGTCCCAAGTAGACTTACGTAGTCGTATTGGGGGGTCCCACGTCTAGCAGGCGACGTCTCCTGATTAGGTCAATGCAGTCTACCCTGCTCTAGAGTGCAGGAATATCGTAAGCGTCTCGCGCAAGTACAGAGAGGAGGAGCTTTCCGGGCGGCGTCTGCGTACCCTACTGTCTCTGAACTGGCCGTGTTGGTGATCGCGGGAGGGATCTCCGTTGGAGGTGGTTACTCGTGGAAATGCCAGCGCACCCTAAATGAGTGGCAACTCTCTTGTCAAAGTGAAACTAAAGGCAAATGGACTGCCTGGCTCATTGGTAACTTAGGTGCGTGGCTGAATCGAAAGCATGGTGAAACTGACTATTTCCTTACTCAGTTCTAAAGTGAGCATGAAAGTTTTCAGTCTTATCTGCACAACATTGGAAAGGCACGATCTCCGGATTGTGTATTTCACAATGGAGTTGTAGACGACACCTATCAAACTGTTTTTTCCTGTGGAAGTTGGGATGGGATTCGTTAGCGGCTCTATTTAAACAAATTTGTCGAGGAAGTGCTGAGGAGCGCTGACAGGTGGAGCCCATTACGTTCGGGTCCTCCTTGTTGCAGAGAAGATGGAGCTCAACCGACGAAAGAGTCGGATGGCATGGGGTTTCTTGAACTGATAGTTCCCTTTTAGCGTCTACCTGACGCCGACCGAGACGATAAGAAACAGATTGTGGAAATGACGCCGAGAACGGGGCTCGTAGTTTTAAACACGGGATCCACGCCAATGTTTCGGCGCCCAGGCTATGAAGGAAGCATTCCTGACATCACTTTTGCGTCGGAATCTCGGTCATCTTCGATGGACGGGGAACAAGTCCTAGAAGACTTCTCGGCAAATGATCACCAGTACATCCCGTTCGAAGTGGTTGACGCTACTTGCCGGCGAGAACCAACGCGACGCTCCCCCTACCTGTGGAATGTCGCAAGGGTGAACATCGG